>NC_091469.1:16998100-17275600 GCF_036971445.1 Narcine bancroftii | reverse complement strand
TTCTCTTGAAATAGAGGAAGGAATGGAACTCTGCAGTAGCTTGAAGAAAGAGGTTAACATCTGGAAGACCCTGAAGGGGCAAGTTTCATCAGCAAGGCCCTGAGGTGACTAGTGGTGGTACCTCCATTGTGGAAATCCTGGAGCAAATCCTGCAAACCCTACAAGAACCTTCCTGAGTGGTAAACATTTACCCTTCAAGCACCAAGCCTGGTGAACTTTAACATGTTAAATTCTGTGAACAGTATGGTGATTGTCTGCAACCAGAGAACTTGGAAGAAGGAGAAGTGAGATTGAACTCTGAACCAAATAACCACACACACGCACTTAGAATGAGAAGGGGCTAATTAATTTGGGTTAGTATTATAGTGTTAAGTTAAACTTTGATTCTATTTTCATGTTTGAAGTTGATTAAAAATAACTTTTTTGAAAGCCACTTGTCTGGGTGAATGTCTATTACTGCTGGGTTTTGGGGCCCTTTGGGCTCATAACAGCACAATCTTTTCTCTTTATCAAAATTCTGTATGAATATTCTGACATGAATTTACCCAGTACATGATTATTTTTGTGCTTTGTTTTTTTTTTTAACATTGGAATACCAACATTGAAACAGCACAGTGGCCTCTATGGCCATTCCAGGATCTATGAACAATAGAAAGTTTCCTCAAGATTAAAGTTGAAGAATCCTAACCTAAAAGTCCAATAGTGGAACTAAAAACCCACCACAAAAACAGTTGAATTTTTCCAATTTTACACAGATAAACAGTACTTGTTCAAAATGGATAAGTTTACTGCAACTCAAGATAATTGAAAATTTCCACAGCAGCTTTCTTGAACCAAAATGTGATTAGAGATTATTTGTGCAGTGATGTTTGTGAAAGGATTGTGTGTTGGTCTTTTGGCTGAAAGTAATTACCCTGCCCTTTTCATATTGGTGATATAAGATATTTTCATTCAAGCAAAAAGATGGGGGCTTTGATTTAAGGTGCTTTGTTAGTACTGTACAATAAATCTACAGTGCATCAAGGAAGTTCCCTATGTGTATTTAGAAAACTCTTTCCTTGCTTATTTTATCTTTTTCAACATTGTTCCAGTTATGTTCTTGCCAATTTAATTTTAAACACTCATCAACTATAATAATGCATCACCACCCCTCAAAGGCCACTTTTAAATAAAGAAAACCAGAAATGATTGGAAATGCTCTGGAAGGTCAGTCACTGTTGGGCAGAGAGAGAAACAGAGCTAACTTTGGAGTCTATCTCTTATTAAAATGAGTACAACAAGGTAACCACAGTTTGAACCCAAGGTAACCACATAGTTCATAAATCGGTTCTGATAAAGGGTTGGTGACCTTCAATATTGATTGTGGTTAATCCTTCCACAGATGTTTTTATCCAAGGAACATTTATTTCTTTATTTTTCGTTGCCCTAACCATGATTTTGTCACATGATTAAATAAACCCCACCCACAGTTTAGGTCCTAGCCTAATTTTAAATTTCTTCAGGAGTTGTGCATTATTTGTATTTCACAAATTCATAAAGATACAAAGTACATGGGACTGACATGAGATCGGAAAATGCATCTAATAACATCAGCATGCATTTATTGAGGGAGAAACTTGCTCTTTTTGAAGATGTAACATGGTTCAGGGTGAACCAGTAATAGTACAATATTTGGAGTTTCATAAGTCTCAAAATGCATAATTTCTGGCCATTTGTTATGTGTGGGTAGGTGGGGTTGAGTGGAGAGAAGGATGCCAAAAAAACTCCAGGGTTATGAAGGAGACGATTGTGCACTTCAGGAGGACCAGGACTGACCACTCAATAACTCTGCACTGCAGTCCCCTTAACTAGTGACCTATTGTGGACACACAACATCTCCTCACTTGTCAGGAATGCACAACATTGACTGCACTTCCTGAGAAGACTGAAGTTAGCAAAGCTACTGGTCACCATCACGTCAACCTTCTTCAGGAGCTCTGTCAAGATCTTCCTCACCTGCTGCATCACAGTGTGGTTTGGTTGCCAAAGAGGAATGGATGAGAGGTCAATCCACAGGACCATAAGAGGGCAGAGGATCACTGGAGTTTTCCTGCCCCATACTGACATGATTTAGTGGGATTGTTGTGTGATGGGGGCATGCAAAATGATTATGGACCCTTTCCACATTGAACAAAGTATCTTTCAGCTGCTCATCTTGGGAAAGAGAAACAGGAGCATCAGACTAAGCACCAAGGCTGAGAAACAGCTTCTTCCCACAGGCAGTGAGAATGCTGCACAACCATTCGAGCCTCTCGTATTTAAGAAACAATGTTTATTTATTTGTTTGTAGATCTGAATACTTGTCCTGCATATGTATTGATTGTATATGTGTTATATCTAATTGTGCGTATGCATGTTGTGCACCGAGGACTGGAGAACATTGTTGCGTCAGGTTGCACTTGTGCAGTCAGATGATAACTGGTCTTATTCAAGTAAAGTCCAATCATTTAGGAGAGTGAGGAAATGCAATGAAGATGTTTTGACTACTTTCCTTTGCTCCCTATGTTTTGTTAGTGCAGGGTATTGTGTTACAATATTTGGTATGTTGGACTTGCATGCAAGAGGATTTAGACCCATAACCTAAAGTATCGTACACCTATATCTATACAGGAGCTTGATGAAATAGTATCTGGAACTTTCAAGTTTTGCTTGAGTTTATCTGGAGGATGATATTCTTACTCTGGATGGAATGCAGCAAAGTTTTATTGGACTGATTCCTGGAATGGTAGGATTGATATTATTGGATGGGTTGGGCCTATATTCAATAGAGTATACAAGAATTGGAGATGATCTAATTGAAATCTACACAGACCAAAACTTTCCCCCTCCCCCCCCCCCCCGCCCCCCTGCTCAACAACCAATCTGCTGGAGGAACCAGTAGTCTTGATGAAGGGGTCTGCATTGACCATTCTTATTCTCCCTTAGTTGTTGCTTGACTAGGAGACTTCTTCCAGCATCTGCAGTATCCTCTGAGTCTCCAGCCACAGGAAATAAATGTGCCACTTTTGAGCATTGATGAAGGGAAAAAAAATGGCATCATGTTTTTGCACAAAGGAACTGTACCTGTGATGTATCGTTCCATGTTCAATCCAGGACCCATTAATTATTTTCCAAAGAATACAGTGAAGGCAAAGGTGTCATAAAATAAAGAAGGTGGTATTTCTTAATAGACCTCCTTAATAACACCTTCTCTGAGGAGAACAAGCAATAGGCAAGAGGAATGTTGGTAGACCTCAGCTTCACTTCAAGGACCTCTAAAAATGTGACATGAAAGTCTTAAAAATCAATGCAGAGTACTGGGAGGATACAACAGATGACCACAAGAAATGGTGAGGGACCCTTCATTTATGCCTAGAGCAAGGTGAAAGAGTGATCTTGAGTCAATTTGAAAAGTGGAGAGCTAAGCAAAGAGCACAGCGGATAACAATTGAACTATGGCCTTTATTTGCAACTGTGGCAGAACTTGTGTTCCAGGATCGGCCTCCATAGCCACAATTGATTCTGCTAAACAGACCAGCGACTACCTGAGGTTCAATATCCATGGTTGATCATGACTGACAGAAGACAAGAAGAATTTCTTAAGGTGAGAGGGTTCAAAATACATGGTAGGAAAAAGGTACTCAAATAATCGAGCAGATACAATTCCAAGTGATAGAGAAGGGCAGAATGATCTGATTTCACTTCTGTTTTCTTTATTTCTTGCCTTTTGGATATTTTTATTCCATTGACAGGGATAAGGTTTTTTTTGAATCTGCAGAGTTTAAATTAAGAAGGAGCAATAGATCAAAGCCACAAAAGAAAACATTAACAGTTATGAGGATCATATTTTGGGAAGATTACGTTAACCTTTGGTGGGATTGTAGTACAAGTGCATCAGAATTGCACCTGGACTCTCCAGGAATTACACGCTATTCCACAAACAAGTCAAGTTGTGTTCTTTTCCATTCGAGAAGGCATTGAAATGACAGAAACCATTTCTGTTGGTTGTTGAATGATTAGGCCCCGATTTTGCAGGAAACACTTCCAAATGCAATAATTGGAAAATATGTAAATGGTCTTGTGAATGTAGGAATTAATACTTTGTAAAGTGTTTGTTTTTCACTTTAAACTTGGGATTGATTTGATTTGTCATTTAAATTATTGAACTGAAGAAATCAGAGCAAAAAGGGGTTAAATAGAATTTGAGCATGCAAGGCATTTTTCCATTGAAAGAACAGAGCAAGTTGGTGGGGCTATATATCTGATTCTTTTCCAAAATCCTCTCAGAACCATATTCAGAAAGATAGTCAAACAGCCAGACTATTTAGAGATCTGAGTAATTACCTTCTAGGTCTGTCTATTATTAAAGCAGATACATTTTGAGATGATCATGAAGGTTAAAATAATAACTGGTTAATACAATGTGTCTTAAAACCTTTTTAGTCTGTTGGGAGTACCTTATTCCCAACAGCAAAATTAAGCAATAATCAGCATGTAATTATACTCTTTCATCATAGTGCAGTTATACTTGCATCAATCATACAATTTGACTTCAATTTGAGAAGAAAATTACAACTGAGAGAATTGTCAAGATCACATTGAATTTTATTTTGCTTACTGTTTTCAGCTTGCATTATAAATCCAGCAGGACATTCTTTCACAAAATTTCAGTTTGGTTGATGAAGATGGCTAAACAGAGATATAAAGGGCTTACTCCTATCCTGGAGCTGCCATTCACACATAGTTAAAGCAGGTTGCTTTTAAAATTTTTTATTTAATAAACAGAAGGTTTCAAGCATTGTAATCAATAACTTCAAGTGACCGGGATGTTTTTTTAAAAAATGTTCAAATATCTTTATTCGAACAATTGGAGAATGGGGCTGTTTCCCTATTTTTTTTATTTTGGAAAACTGTCTGGAAAGTTTATCCAGTTTCTGCTGTATTGACACATCTTAAAACCATAGAATGCTCCAGCAGAGAAATCAGGCTATTCAACTTTTTTAGTCTGTGGAACCACTATTTCATTAGTCCCACTGACCTGCTCCACTCTATAAGCCTCTCCCATCCATGTATCTATCTATCCAATCTATTTTTAAAACACAAGATCGAGCCTGCATTCACCACATCAGATGGCAGCTCATTCCACACTCCCACCACTCTCTGAGTGAAAAACCTTCCCCTAATGTTTCCCCTAAACCTCTCCCCTTTCAACTCCCCCCAGTCTAAGTGGAAAGAGCCTACTCACATCCATTCTGTCTATACCTCTCATAATCTTGTAGCCCTCTATCAAATCTCCCCTCATTCTTCTTCACTCCAAGGAATAAAGTCTTAACCTGTTTAATCTTTCCCTGTAATTCAATTCCTGAAGACCTGGCAACATCCTAGTAAATCTTCTCGGTATTTGTTCAAACTTGTTGATATCCTTCCTGCAGTTAGGTGCCAAGAACTGCACACAATATTCCAAATTTGGCCTCACCAATGTCTTAAACAAGTTTAACGTAACATCCCAGCTCCTATACTCAGAACTTTGATTGAAAAGGCTGAGATGCCAAAAGCTTTTGAGATAAAGTGCCACAATGTAAGCAAGATCAGTTCAGCAAATTTCCTGCCTCTAATCAGCTCCCAAACAACAATTCAAATTTGATTTGTAGTCTTCACAACAAATAATCTCAACCTGTGTGTGATTACAACCAACAGGAAGGGGAAAAAAGATGGTAGATGCACTCAGCACATTGTTTTTGTACAGGGATTTTGTTTCCTTGTAACTACCATAGGGTCCAAAAAAAATAATCAGTTATCAATTTTGGAATAGAATAAAAATCATTTCTATCTTTATATTTTGATGAAGGAAAATAATAGAATACACAAATATGTGATACCAAAATGAAACAGGATTAAAATGTATCTGCAATTGAGGAATACACTAAAGGGGAGCAAAAATGTTAAATTGAAAGTTTAAAATTTAAATTTTTACTTTTTAAAAATTGTGATATGCAACATGATAATAGGCCCTTCTGATTCCCCCCCCTCCAGCTGCCCAAATACCCCAATTAACTTAAAACCCTTGTACATTTTCAAGGGTGAGAGAAAACCAGAGCACCCTGTAGAGCGCATCGAAAGAACCAAAGACTTGTTGATCCAAACCAAGTCTTTTATTAACTAAAAGACTGGAGCATATCACATGTAGGTCAACCAGTCCTGAATGACCTGGTCTGGCTAGGAGCAATCCTTTAAGACCTCCCAGTAGGTGTGGCTACACTTTCAGCCAATCACAGTCATCCTACACTACAATATGCACATATACACATTTGTGATGGAATCTGTACTATCACATTCATCCCTTCTTTAAGAACTGATCCCGGGGTGGATGGAGGGCTGTTTAAAAAAAAAAGAAAAAGGAAAAAAAAAGCCAGTGAAGGTTAGGTGCTGTACCAGTCAGGGGGTCTGACCATCCGGCATGACCGCTGTGGTGCGGGATTGGAGTCACTGGAGTCGTGTCACAAGCAGGCTTGTAGGGTGCGGCCACTGTTTTGCTCAATTCCCCAACGGCATTGTCGACAGTATGGTCTGAGCTGGTGGGGTGGTGCTGGTCCCTCTGTTCAAGCACATGACCGGGTCGCTAGCGCTGGTCGCAGTGCCGGGTACCGGATCAGCTGCCTCGGTGGTGGCAGGTCCCCAGTCGATAGCAGTGGCGGGTCCCTGGTTGGCAGCTGCGGTGGTGGGCTCAGTGGTGATGGTGATGGCAGGTCCCTGAGTGGCAGTGGCGTCGGCTGTAGAGGTCGGGGCTGGGGCCTGGTCAGACGTTGCTTCATGAGGGAGGGTGAACCTAATTGTGGTGAGGGTGGGTTGTACCCTCCGCACTTGGAGTGTGCTCCATGATGTCAGGCACTGCCGCACAGTGGAGCCCTCACTCTCATTGGCCGAGAGCTCTGAGGAAGAAGTGTTCGAATGGGAGGGTGGCAGTTTGGCTTCACACGAGGCACTGTGTTTGACGGTGGCCATTTTGGAGCAACAGACTACAGTAAAGTGGGTGTTTTTAAGGCACTTCTGGCACCTGGCTTTTCTTGCTGGGCACTGGGACCTGCTGTGCGTGTCCCACCCACAGAAATAACACTGCGGGGTCGCATCGGGCAGTGTAACGACAGCCGACAGGCCGTCAGTGTGCCAGGGGGTAGTAGGGTAGAGGGAGAGCATCCTACTCACGAGTCCAGTCCCGAGAGTACACGTCCATACTTAAGACCGCAGCCTCCATTGTCTCTGCTATCTGGATCACGTACTCTAGGTTTTCTCCCCCGTGCTCTTGCAGGCATTGCCTCACCTCATTCGATCGAACCCTGGCCACATAGGCATCCCAAATGAGATTGTCTCTGGTCTCCGCAGCAGTTCTGTCTGTGCAGGCGCAGTTCTGTCTGTGCAGGCACATTTCGTGTCCATTGCCCTTCATGCCTGAATATAAGCTCTACAGGACTCACCGGGCTGTTTCCTCCTTGTTACAAGTTTGTACCGAGCATAGACCCTGTTCACCGGTTGCTTGTAGAGTCCTTTCAGCACCTTCATGGCTGCGGCATAAGTGGTCGCGTCCTGGATTCTCTGGTAGACTCTCGGGGACACCATAGTCGTCAATATTAGTGGTCGATGGCTGTCCTCTATCGCGGCAGGGTCAGAGAGCTGTAAGTATGTTTTGAAGCATCTTACCCAGTGCTTAAAGTCATTCGAGGCTGTAGCTGACTGTGAGTCGATGTCGATGCATTCCAGACATAGCATACGCTCCATCCCTTCAAAACTTTTTTAGTTAATAAAATTGTAGAACGCGTCGAAAGAACCAAAGAGTTGTTGATCCAAACTAAGGCTTTTATGAACTAAAAGACTGGAGCATATCACAGAATGACCTGGTCTGGCTAGGAGTAATCCTTTAAAACCTGCCAGTTGGTGTGGCTATGCTCTCAGCCAATCCCAGTCATCCTACACTATAATCTGTCCATGTGCACATCGGTGATAGAATCTGTACTATCACACACCCAGAGGAAATCCTTGCAGACATTGGATGAACATATAAACTCATTACAGACAATATCTGATTTGAACCTGGGTTGCTGGTACTATAATAGCATTGTGCTAACCACTCTGCTACTACCACTGGAGTGGTCATTGAATATTTCATTGTCTCAACATCATTGTAAATTCAGGTTTTCTGCTGCCAGTAAATTGGAACCTGTTGTAACACATCAGCAAAATTCAATCATGTTTCCATAATTGTGAACGTGTATTCTTAAGAATCAGAACTATTTGTGTTATTTGAATGGTCTCTTTCAAAAATTGGAAAGATAATAGGACCCGGCATACTGGCTATGAGGTCTACATCTAAAAGTTTAATACTTGAGATGTACATAACTAAATTGTAACCCGAAAGCTTTGTAAAATCTGGAGCTGGCTATTGGCTGAAGATTGATGCCACAGGAAGATGGTCAGTAAGATGTCCATTGGCCAGTTCTAAATTACTGCTTATAATCTATGTTATTTAATTCCTAAACCATTATCTTGTCTTTTAACGATATAACCATTTATGGAGCGGAAACAGGCCATGTTGGCCTTTCGAGTCCACACCGGTTCTTGATTGAGAAATCCTGAATATTTGAGTTGTGAATCTTTCGGGGAAAATAACTTTTAAAGTGGACAAATTTTATAGATGAGCATTTTTATTTGGCCAATCAAATTCACTTTAATTAAAACTGCAGAGCAAATTTATTGTTTGGATGTCCTATTGTCAGTAAGTTGCATTCTGCAATTTCATTTCCTCAGGCCATTTGTAGACTAATGTTCATTTTTCCAGGAAAGAAAATTGAAGAGTGTCCACATTTTTTTTCAATTTTTACATATTTGTGGAATATGTGTCAATTGCTAATTTTACAATAAAGTATTTGACAAATTTATAAATTGGAAAATATTTTGTAAATTTTTGAAATTACAGAAGTTTTTGGTTTTTATCCAATGTTGTGGAAACAAATCTAAGCTACGTAAATTCAGTTTTTTGTCATTCATATTCTAGGAGAAAGGGAGTGAAATGAATGGCTCACTGAATCAGTTTCTTGTATAAATTCATAGGCAGAGCCAACTTGAGTGCAAATCTATATGCTATGCCAGAATGAATGGAAGAGTTGCAAATATTTCTATATTGAATATTTCCAGTTGCAGGAGTATTGCCTCGTGGAATTTATTGATCCCCAGATGTATCACTTGCCAGTGGAAGGTTGGATGTTGCAATGCTTAAATTAAAAAATTTAAAAAAAATCTGGAACCAAAACTCTTGTTTCTTTTCATTACAATGTCAATCAAAATAATGAGTTGGGTGCTGGCAATGAGGAATATTTCTCACAGACCACTGTTATGGGATATATTATTATGGTTAGGAATAAATGTATCTTTAAAAGAGAGAGATTGTGGGGGTTTAATGTAGGTACTTCTCAAACATTCTTCACAAAAGACATCTCATTTAAAATGCAAGAGCTTTGCTGAAGCTAGATATTCAGGTTCCATGTGGCTTTGTAAAAGATAATGGAACTGCTTTAGAAAGAATTTCCAAAGCAGGTGCAAATGGAAAAGTCTGGCTCAAGTGCTGATAAGATCTTTCAAAGATTCGGTTTGGAGCCAAAACCCTTGTAGTTCTTACAAGAGAAAATGGCTAACTAGAGTGTTTCTCTTGAAATAAGGGAAACAAGAGGAACTCTGTAGTGACCTGGAAAAGGAGGTTATAATTTGGAAAACCCATGATGAGGCAAGTTTGTTCAGAAAGACAATCAAGTGACTGATTGGATACACACAAACTGATTTCATCCAATGAGCTACAAATATCTCTCTGAAATTAACAAAATCCTTCCTGAGAGGTAACCATTTAACTTTAAACACCAGAACCTGGTGAAGATTCATAAATGTTAAATTCTGTACACAATATAAGAATTTCCTGATACCAGTAAACTTGGAGAAGTGAATGATTGGACTGTGAAACAAAGAACTTTCCTGAACATATATACATTACATACATGTGCACTTAGAATTAGAAAGGGGTTAAGTTAAGTTGCTAGTAATAGGTTAAAGTTTGATCCTCTTTTTATGTTTAAAGAAAATTAAAAGCAACTTCTGTTTAAGTAACCATTGTCTTGGTGACTTTCTATTCCTGCTGGATTTTGGAGTCCTCTGGAGTCGTAGCAACACATTATGAAGAAGAATGTCATCTATCCCTGCTAGCATTTTGCAGGCAAGCCTCAATAAGCATAAACTCTAATCGCAGACTTTCTTGTTTAGCCCCAAATATTAAACTGTACATTTTCATAACTTCTAGTTCTTCTTTATTATAAAAGGTATTGTCAGTGTGGATTTATGTTAATTTTGCAAGGTTCATACAAGATGAGCATTGTTTTTTTTCCTTCGTGCATGTATTATTGCATATGGATATTTATAACTAAAATAGGTTTATTCTGTAACACCAAGGCTCTTGAAAACTAACACTTCTGCAGTGAAAGTGCTCTTTTAGTGATACGATTAAACAGGACAAAATGTTTGCTTTCAGTAATTAAAATGGGGATTATGATTGAACATTTCAAGCTGAATTCAGTTATTTTCAGATTTGCTGTTTCACATAGGAAGTTGGAGAAATATTAAATACTTTTTATTGAATTTAGCATATTTAATTGCATAATGGTGCTGACACATTGCATTAGTTCAACCGACCTAAAAATCTCTTACTACTAATTATCGTTTGTATTCAGCATCTGATGCCTCTCATGTCAGTGTTCAACAATAGTTGGCCAGCATTGATGGATTCCAGTTGCCCTGTTACTGCTTCTCCATGGTCGCATTGTCCTGGTGAAATCTTTAACCATGTTCATCAGTGACTGCACCAAGATTATCAGGGAAAATGTCCCAAGTGTGATGCAGAAAATAAATTTTAAATGACATGCTGCACTTCATAGTTTTGTATGCTGGAAGAAGGCATACACAAAAAAAAATGTATCTAAAAAAGAAATTGCATGAAAGGAAAATTTTGTGTTTATTTTTGTGATCATCTACTGAAAATCCATAAAGTACATCCAAAAGTTTTCAGGAAGCAAAATCTTGGCTGTCCAGTCTTTCAATAATATATTGAAATGAAACAACATATTCATCAGTTCACAATGTGGAGGGCAAATGTAAAAGGCTACATCTATGAAGTTTTTTTACCAATTGAATTTGTTTTCAGGAAAAATACACATGACAGCTATGTTGTATCCATGTAATAGAAGAGAAATTAGTCTTTAAAAAAAATTGCCAGGATGGTGTCCAGTTTTATTATATTTTATTTCAGGATCCTAATGAGAATTCATTTATACTGCTTCCAGACTTGCGAGATGCTGATAAGGCCATTAGATATAGGAAAATAAGTGGGCCATTTGGCCCATCAAATCTGCTCAGCCATTCCATCATGAGCTGATCCATTGTCCCACTCAGCCCTACTCCCCTGCATTTTCCCCATCAACATTGATACCTTAAATACACCCAACTACCTAGCTTCCAAAATTGCCTGTGGTTGCAAATTCCAGAGGTTTACCCTTTTCTGGCTAAATAAATTCCTGCACATCTATGTTTCAAACAGGTGCTGTTCAATCCTGAAGTTATACCCTTCTGCCTTTGACTCCCCTTACCATGGAAAACAACTTTGTAAAATCTACTCTCCAGGCTTTTCAACATTTAAACTGCTTCAGTGAAGTCCCCTTCATTCTTCTGAACTCCAAGGAGTAGAGTCCAAAAGCCGATAAACAATCCTCCTGTGCTAATCCCTTCAGAACCAAAATAGTTCTTCTAAATCTTCTCTGAACCTTCTCCAATGTCAACACATCGTTTTTTGAATAATGAGCCCAAAACTGTAGCTTGTACTCCAAGTGAGGTCATACCAGTGCCTTATAAAACCTTAATATCACATCCCTGCTTTTGTATTGTATTCCGTATCGATATGAATGCTGTCACTGCATTCATCAGCAACTTGGCCTGAAGGTTGAAATTTAGGGTATCTTGCATGAGGTCTCCCTTTGCACTTCCAAATTTTGATTTTTCTCCCCATCCAATAATAGTCTGCCCTTTTATTCCTGCTACAAAGTGCATGACCATACACTTTCCAACATTCTATTTCATTTGCCACTTCTTTGCCCATTCTCTTAATCTACCTCAGTCTCTCTGCAGCCTCTCCATTTCCTCTTCATTACCTGTCCCTCCACCTATCTTTGTATCATCTGCAAATGTGGCCTCAAAGCCATTGATTCCTCAATCCAAATCAGTGATCCCAATACTGACCCCCTTGGAACACCATTGGTAACTGGTAGCCAACAAAAATAGGATCCCTCTATTCCCACTCGTATTGCTAAGCAGCCTCATGTGCGGCACCTTGTCAAAGTGTTTTTTTTAAAGTCCAAACATACAACATCCACTGCATGTCCTTTGCCTAGCTGGTTTGTAGTTCCCTCAAAAAAAAATACAGTGGGCCTATCTTGTAATATACCTCCAGGTACTCTGTAATCTCATCCTTGACAATCAACTCTAACAACTTCCCAATCACCAATGTTAGGCTAACCAGCCTATAATTTCCTTTCTGCTGCCTCGCTCCCATAGCAGAGTGACCTTTGCATTTTTCCAGTCCTCTGGAATCATACCAGAATCTATTGATTCTTGAAAGATCATTACTAATGTGTTCACAATCCCTATTGCTGTTTCTTTCAGAACCCAAGGGCAAATTCCAGCTGGTTCTCTAGTCTCGTCTACCCTTAGAAGTTTCAGCTTCCAAAGCACCTTCTTGCTGATGATCATGAGTGCACTTGTCTCTCTTCCCTGACACACTTGAAAGTCTGCTAATGCTTTCCACAGTGAAGTCTGATGAAAAATACTCCTTCAGTTCCTCTTCCATCTGTCTTCTATTGTAATTTTTACAGCATAATTTTCTATCAGTCCTTGTAGTGTGGATTTTGGAGGGTCTCGTGGCCTCTCCTTTTGGAACCTGGTCAGAATGTGGATTGCAGAGGATCATGTGGTCTCTCTGGTTGGAACCTGTCAGAAGTAATCTCATCTGCCAATCAAAGGTTAGATCTTTTCTCCTGTGAGGCTGATATGTGACTGGCTCTTGCTGCTGATGTGTGATTGGTTCCCCAGGTGCCAATAAATGGTGAGATCTGCTCACAAGTGAGACTGATGCGTGATTGGTCCTCTCAGATGACATGGATGGGCCCTGCATTGAAAAAGCCTCGCTTGTGGAGTCTTGCTCTGTTTCTTTTGCTGCTGCCTTGAGACCATCACTGAATTCCAGGCAGCAGGCCATGGGTGAGTACTGGCGGTCTGACAGTGATGGGCCCGTCTCAGATCTTGACCTGTGGGTGATTCTGGAAACCAGGTTAATTTGATATACTTGTTAATTGCAATTAATTTGTTTTTCATTAGTGTGCAGTACCTGCAGGTGGATGGGCATTGTGTGTTTAACCCTTGCAATCGCATACAGGAGTTGAGAATATTTAGCAGTGATTTACTGACATCTGAGGAGTAGTCATTTGTGTGTTATTCTGGGTTGGAATGTGAGTATGTGTCCTTTTGTGAGTTCCCCTGTGCATAAATAAAGCCCACTGTCTGTTGATAACACATGTCCAGCCTTGATTCTCTTTGAACCCATCAAACCTATTCTGAACGCAACATTCCTAAACCTAATGAGCTTCTTTTTTGCTCTTAATATACATTAAAAAAAGCTTTTAGTATCCTTTTAAATATTATTTGCTTGCTTTTCAAAGTTGATCTTCTCTTTCCAAATTACCTTCTTAATTCTTAGTTACATTCAGTATGTTTTTAAAATCATCCCAGTTCTGTCTTCTCACTAATTTTTACTTCCTTGTTTGCCCTTTTGCTTTTATTTTGGCTACAGTGGTGTCATTTGCTGTCGAATTTTTCTGGTGTGTTGGGTGGTCCAGCCAAACTTCCAGTCAATAATAACACACCAAGATGTTGAATGTTGAGGATTCAGCAGTATGGTATTATTGAATATCATGAATAAGTGGTCAAATTCTTTTGATGGAGCTTGTCACTGCCAAGCACTTGTATGGTGTGTATGTTACTTATCAGCTCAAGAGTGAATGTGGTCAAAATACATTTTATATGCACAGTGTCTTTTGATATCTGAGGAGTTGCAGTTTGGTGGGGAAAAAATAAAGCAATTATTGGAAAACTTATTCATCTTATAAATTGGAGGGAAGGTTGGTCATTGAAACAGTTTAAGATGTTTAAGCACAAGACATCTCCCTGAGGACCTCCTGCACTGCTATCCTGAGCTGGTCAATGGTTGTTGGTTATTAAATGGTGATGTTTTCTTTGTACACTGAAGGATACTTTAATCAGCATATCCAAAGGTTTATTGTGGGATGTCTGAGGCATACAGGAGGGAGGGAAAGAGACTATATAAATCTCAATACATTGAATAGTGACACAAAGATTAAATTATAACAGCTTTTATGAAAGGAACAAGAAACAAAATAAATGAAGACTGAGGAGAAACATTTCTTGACTTTAAGATTCTTAAATTTGTTAAGTTGTGAGAATGTACAAAGTATTTACCATAATTTTGGCTCTCTAAAGAGGAAATAGGAGAGATTAAAGTATGTGTGAAACTCCATGAGTTCTCTCAGGGATGTGATGACCATTTAAAAAAATATATTTTTTAATGTGAGCTTTTATCTTACAACACACACATCCTTTTTTTTCTTTTCTGTGATATGATTTCTTTGAAGATGCAGCCCAGAAAATGTAATGCTGCTATTATTCAAATGATCTAACATGGAACGTGTTGCAGAATGGAGGACGAGATTATAATTTGAATTTGTTTTCAATTCAATGATTAAAAATGTGTTGAAGTGACGATCAAGGCCAAGTTTAAAAAAAAAAAATAAAATTCTGATGCGTGATATTTTTGAACATATCACATGCAGGTACCTGATACTTTGAGACACTATTTACAATTTTTCCTATTTGGGCAAATTGAGTGAGTAATTTTCATCAGTTGGCTGTCGTTGGCACAATTAACTTCTGCTGAGCCATGTTACATCTGCCCCTCCCAGAGGGGAGTTCAATACAGTTATTTTGCTACACCTTGGAAGGATGAAAGCACAAAATTTGCAGCAAGCGTTGTGTCAAACTAAGTTATAGACCAGCAGCAATAGAAGTTCACCAAGACAATGCTATCTTAAAACAATTGTTTTATTAATGACCATTAATAATATAACATATTTCTTAAATCTAAACTTAACCCCAACTATATGTGTGTGGATCATCAAGATCCTTACACCTTGCGCACAATTCTGAAAAGTCAATTCAAAATTCAGTTCTAGAAATCTTGCGTTGAAACTCAAAACCTTTAAATTGATGTTCAGAAGTAGTTATGCAGTAGGAGAGAGACTGAGTCATCAAATTCTTGTTAAGTTACTTTCATAGTAATGTTTCATAGTAATGATTTATCACAATCCCTCCTTTCTTGGGTAGAGGTTTTGGAATTTGGAATACATGTAACTAAGAATTAATTGTGTTAATTATTAATAAAATATTAATTAATAATATTTAATAACTAAGAATTAATCCAATATTGTGTAATCCATGCTTCCACAAACCAGGCAAGAGTTATACAAAATGACCATTAAAATGATCACAATCCAAATGCAAACATGATCTTGCTTTCTTTACCCGGATACGAGTCAGTCAAAAGTGACTGTTACAATGGCCACAGCAGATTTCTCTCCTCTGACAAGGAGAGTAGAAGAGACCATCTCACTTGAGAGTCACTTTAATTCTGTCTTCAGCAGACTTTGGTTGATGATCCTAAAGGCTGTTTTTCAAGTGCCTAAAAACACATGACTTGCTTGAAAAATACTGATTCTGAGTTTCAATTCTCAAAAGTCTGAATCATCTGGCAGATGGCAGTTTGTTTGAACAGGTGTCTCTTTGAGTAAACATTCTATTGCCAGTCTTTTAATTGAGAATAATAACTCTGTTTTATAGCTTTCTTAGGTGCCTTTACCTTCTGTTTAAAAATGTGCTGAGTGTCTTTCCTCCAAACCCTCTTTTTGTAATTTGAGTGCCCAAGAATTCAGAAAGCTGCAGAAGGTAGCCAGCTCCATCACAGGCTCCAAACTCCGGTCAGAAGCCAGAACTTTAGCATCTCCAGGTTCAAGAATGGATGCTTTCCACTGGCTATTTGGCTCTCAAATCTCACTTTGTTAAATGAAATGTGCAAGGCACTGACACCTCAAAAGGACTCTGCAGCATTGAAATGTCACTATTTTTCTTACACTATGATAACTAACTTTATTTATCTGTCTCCTTTGTATTTTTTTTAATTTACTGAATATTATTTCAGTTTTTTTTTATGAATTACAGCTTGGTTGCAGCAATTAAGAATTTCTGTAGATAGGAACACTGAACAACAAACTTGACAGAGAAATCAGTGGTCCAGTAGTGTGAGAATTGTTGACCTCTCGTGTGAAAACAAATGGAGATTTGCAAACAATTTGCTGTTCCTCACACTTAAATGCTACTTCAATGCGCACGTCAATGCCTTGCACACACTTCCCACCTGCATGTTGCAAGCAGTGCATTATTCATCCATGCATTCCAATACATCAAGGATTTTTTTTCTGTGTCAGGCAATAGCAAGCTGCAGCAGTTGAGTTTTCTCCCTGGAAGGAGAATTTTGGCATGATAAAAATGTCAGCAACAAGTATGTTGCCTGGAATGATCTACGGGTCAAAAAGTTCAAGATGAGAGTGTTTTTCCTGATTAATTTTTTCATATGTGGATCTAGATGTTGCTCACCACTCCAGTTCATGGTTACCTGTCCCAGAGTATATCATGTATTTTATGTGACAACATTAAGAACCTTGAAGATGATGATGAACTTTTGCTTTGAACAGCACAATCCTTCTGGTAAAGGTACTCCTCCCACAGTGCCAGCATTATATTTTTAAATTGGGATGTGTGACATGGAGTGGAAATTATGACTATGGTTTGCCTTTGTTCTTCCTGTTCTTTCTTTCCTTCTCCCTGGCTTTTTAGTTCGGGCACCTGCCTGCTTTTTACTAATACCATGAAGAAGGGCTCAACCCTGAAACATTGGTTATGTATCTTTACCTCCAATGCACATTTGAAACACATTGACTTCTTCCATAATTGGTGTTTTTCTGCAGGGTTTCATGTTTCCCTCGATTGTTGGTTATATTCATCTCTGAAAGTGGAGAGGATAGCATCACACTCCTGACGTGCTTTAACTCACAAATCCTATGCACAATTTACAATCTCCACAAGATACCCAGCATTGTAATTATAATTTTTGTTTCTGTTGCAGTTCTGCAATGACTTTCTTTCTGTTTTGACCTGTTTGGCAAAGTCAAATACATGAGATAAATTATCTTGAGAATAATTGGCATCAAATACAAAACTAACTGGTTTGAGAAGCTTAGTGTTAAACAGGTAGTCAGCTATTGTTGAACTTTGATTATTTTATCCAAGAAATTATTTGCTTTATTAGATTAAGCTACATGGATTACACAATATTCATATCAAAATAAACTACTGTAAATAAATGACCTTTCCCCTTGTGCCAAATCTTTCTAATTTCTGTCTATAACCCCTTTCGCACTTGCATCCCAGTGTCCCAGGATAGGGATTTGGCTTTTCACATTTGACCACTTCTAACTGGGACACTGAATGCTTTCACACTTGAAAGGAGCCATCCCAGGGGTTAGGAATATTCTGCCTTCTGGTGATGTTGTGATGAATTGAGCGATGGTGGACCTGCCTTTAATCCTAATCAATGTATTATGATCTTATATTTGAACAAAATTAATCATCCCTAATTAGAACATAATTAAGCTTTATGTGCAGCACAATATGAGTTCTTCAGCCCCTGTTGTTGTGCCAACCTATAGACACCTTTATAAGGGGACTGTGGTAAAGTACCAGCAATAAATAGCAACAGTGGACAATTTTTAAACAGGGTGGAAAAGTTGGTAGCGCTTCAGTGCTCAATTTATACGGCATGCAAAAGTTTGTAGCACTATAGCACACAATTTATATCGCAAGGGAAAGTTGGTAGCACTATCACGTATAATTTATAAATACCGTTGGGTGGGGAATGATGGCGGTCCTGCCCTCCCAGAATTTCATGCAGCAGACCAGCTGCAGCATCACAGCACTTGTAGAGTGTTTCTGGGAAGTGAAGTCCACCATTGCTTTTTCCCATGGTCTTTATAAATTGTGCGTTTATAGCACTGTTTAAAAAAATGTCTGCTATTTCTCTCTCGCTCTCTCGCTGCAACTTTTCCATGGCAAATTTTATATCTTCATTTTAATATTTTCTTCCTTCACATTCCTACATATACAAAAAGTTGGGTCATTTCAATTCCACAATGCAATTACCCTTTTCACATTTGTCTGAATGCAATGCTGGTGTCTGCAGATGCTGGGGATTGTACTAGGGATTGAGGTCGTCAATTCCCGGCGTGAGATGAGATCATCTGACACCGGCGTTGAATTGATTTTGCTTTCACCCTTGACACTTTAAAGGACGATTGGCAGTTAATTCCTGGGATCACTTGCAAGTGTGACGTGAGCTTATAATTACCTTTATTATATCTAAGCTTATTTTGCTTTGTGCATTGTAATTTTTTTTTATACTTGTAACAATGATCACTTTAAAATGGACTAAAATCTCCTCAACCTCTGTGTAAACTGAACAGTCAGTTGTCCGTTGATGATTTGGATAGAAAATTCCCTCAATTTGCCCATTAATAAAGAATTTCTCTTCCTCTTTTATATTTGCAAATTTCTGGAATTTGCTGGATCATTTTAATATCAATAGTTTACTTTTCATTTTTGGCTCCTGGGGATGCTATATTTTGATCAAGTGCTCATCATTATGTTCCTACATCTACTCGGTTCCATGAAAATGTTCTTATTCTTGTTTGTAATTTTAGAATTGCAGCAATTTATTTGTAAGAACAATGAACAACTTATTATTGCAGAGCATTATGCAAAAAAAAACTCAGTGGAATTAGATGAAGTCTGAGAGTCTGCTGAGCTTGGAAGATAAGTGCTGTCTGGGAGGGCTGACTCATCATTGACACTTGATATATCATGGAACTAAAGAAATGTGGTTGTATTCAGCAAAACTGGATGCTGATCTCGAGTGCTGCTTAATTGATACTTGGCATTTTAATTTGTATTTTAACATTTGATTTTATTAGAAGCAAGATTCCAGTTAACTTGAAAAATAATGTAGAAATTCAAGTAAGTGTGTCCATTCTGTAACATCAGTTCACCTTCCCCTGTGGTGATTGGTTATAATTCTACTTGCTGCTCCACTGCATTATTTTCATAACATATAGTCAGCCATTTATGTTGAGTCCTATTTGTGCAGCAAAGCAAGTAGAGGGAACAGTAATTGCTCAAAGTAATTTTCCCAGGTCTATGGGAAAAAGGCTATTAGCAGGACAAAAGAGTACATTATTCCTTGCCGAGTGGGAATTGTATTTTTTTCAGATTTGTTGTTTGTGGTTTTGTCATTTTAAAAAAAAAATGTTGATTCATTGAACCACCTTCTTGCAACCCAAAAAAGCCAAAAATCCATTCTTGGATCTGGAAATTTGTCTATGCACAGGAGATATTCAAACACTGTCAGCTAACCTGATGGTGTTTATATTTCCCTGCAGTTATGAAATATCTTCAGTACATGCTGGGCTAATCAAAAGGCACTGGTGTGGCATACAATTAATTTTAAGAGACCACTTTGCAAGTTCAGTTTTGTAACTATTTTAGAAATGCAGATTGTTTTTTTTAATTACCACTTCAGCTTGATGTATGATTATCAAGTTAATTTTTAAACCTTGGAATTTTATCCTTTATCTTCATACTGACCTACTTTGTGAATATTCAACCATCTTTTTTGCATTGAAGCTCCAAATGAGCTATTGTGATAAAGTAGTCAAAACCAGCAAGAAAAATGGGCCGCAGAAGAGCATATGGAATTTGGTGCAGACATCACACAGGCATTGTGGGAGGAGTAACCAAGGTAAAATATCCATGGCAAGGCACTGAGGAATACAATAGAAAGGAGGGATCTGAGAATACAGATATATAATTTCCTGTAAGTGGCATTATTGGTAGATATGATTGTCAAGAGAACTTGTGGCACATTAGCTTTCATAAGTCAAAGTATTTAAAGTAGAAATTGGGATGTTTTGTTGAAGTTGCATAAGACATTGGTAAGGCCAAATATGGAGTACTGTGCCATTTTGGTCACCTAAATGTAGAAAAGATATCAATAAAAGTGCAGAGGTGGTTTAACAAGGATGTTGCTAGAATTTGAGGAACTGAATTACAGAAAAAAGATAAACAGGTGAGGACTTTCTTCCCTGGAATGTGGAAGAATGAGGGAATATTTGATAGAAATGCTCAAAATTATGAGAGGGGTAGATGAGTAAATGTAAACAGATACTTTCCACTGAAGTGAAAGTTGAAATGTTTAAAGGGGATTTCCTCATGCAGAGAATGTGGAATGGGCTGTTAGCTGAAGTGGTGAATGCGAGTTCAGTTTTGAAATGAAAAAAAATTAGCTCGGTCCATGGATGGGAGGGGTATGGAGCACTATGCTCCAAGTGCACATCTCTGGGATGAGGCAGAATAATAGCTCAGCACACAATAAATTGACTGAAGGGCCAATTTCTGTGCTGTGTGTTCCATGGTTTTATTTCAGACATTTACATGCACTTTGCCTTGCATCTGATTACAAAATCAATCCAATTAAATTTACTGTGTTTTCTTGGGGAAATATGGGTAATCATGAATTGGCCATCATTGTAGTTGCAGGGAATCATGAATTATCCTTCACTTTCTCAACAACTACTATTTACACTATTGTTGCATGAATGGAATGTGTTATTCCTGCACATTTTTTCAAATGCAGCAAGTTTTCCATTGCTTTACCTCTTTTTTAAAAAGAAAAAGCTTTGTTTCGAAGAAACCAGAAGAATGGAATGCAGGTGGTGAGTTGTGGACAGCTCAAAAGGAAATTTGAGGAAAATAAAGTTTCAACAACCAGAATTCAAGCCGAATGTGTTCAATACCTTTCCCGGAACACCTGAATGTCTTCTCTAGATTTATCATGCAACTAAAATGTATTTGAAGTTGTATCCATGGACATACAAATAAGTGTTGGGGACCCAATAGTAACATAGGTGAATCAAACATTTACTCTCTTTAAATCCCTTTCCAAAGATCTGCATCTACATCCATTTTCATGACATGGTTCAAAATCCCGATGTCCTTGTCCAATTTCGCTTGTGCAAATGAGCACATGCTCATGGCCACAGTTGGAACAGATTTCCCTGCTATCTACTCCTAGTTTCTCCATTTGTTCTTTGTTCTGAATCCCTCAGACATAATATACAGAAACAATCTCCAGTGCTAGATTGTTGATCCTCCAGAATCCATTGGTCTGCTATTGTCATTCTGGGAATATTGCTGCTCACTGTGACATTGAAATAACCAGGACAGAGCTGACCATTAGAAACACTGAGACTAACAGGAACTTTAAAATGAAAACCTCTATATCTGTACATAGCTGGAGAAAGTTGCACAAACATGAACTTTGCTCATGGGTACAGGTCCTAAGGATGGACTGTTTTTGAGTAACAAGTAAACTGACATTTGAGTAGGTGGCATGATTCCCACCTAATGAATCCACATTTGACTCTGTGAGAATCCATTTGCCAAAATTAAACCATTACTTTCTTTGTTTCAGCACTAATAAGCCCCAGAACACATCAACAAATGGATGTTGGTCAACAGATTTTATTGACCCTCAACATTGCAGTGAAAGAAAAAAAATCCTTCTTTGAATTGTGTATCTGAAATTATGATCACATAATATATGTAAAGCAATGGACAGGAATTTGACCCAAAATTGTGGAATTAAATATTTTGGGAATAAAGCAGAATTTAATGAAGAAAAATTACAAATATATTTTGTAAAAACACAATGGTGGAAAAATTCAGTAGGTCAAACAATGTATTTTGTATAGCAAAGACATCACCAACATTTCATGCTTGAGCCCTTCATCAAAATATGGAAAATTCTCGACAGGTGCCCAAACAAAATGGTAGGGGAGGAGGGGTAGGGGGAGGAGCATGGTCCCAAAGGCAGGAGATAATGGTTGGATATGGGAGGGAAGGCACAGCCACAAGCATGGGGAGGAGAGATGGCTGTGTGAATGAAGAAGGAAGGGGATGGAGAGTTAAGAGAAAGGAGACAAAGGGAAGAGAGGGAGAATGGAGACTAGGTTAGTAGAAACCAGATAAGTCGATATTAATGTCATCTGGTTGGAAAGTGCCCAGATAGAAAATCAAGTGTTGTTCCTCCAATTTACAGATAGTGTTGGTGGGATAGTACGAGGCCATGGACAGAATATTGGACTGGGATGCAGAACTGAAAAGGCTGGCCACTGGGAGATCGCATTCACTGATGTGGACAGAGTGAAGGGGTCCAGCAAAGCGATCTCCTAGTCTGCACCCAGTCTCTCCAATGTTGAGAATATCACAAAAGAGCACTGGAAGCGGTAGCTCAACTGTTAGGGATGCACAAGTGAAGTGTTGATCAACTTGGAAGGACTGTTTGCGGCCCTGAATTGTGGTGAGGGAGGAAGTATGAGCACAAGTGTGACACTCCCTGTGGCCACGGGTAAGGTGCCAAGGGGATGAATGTTGGGGAGGGATGAGTGGATCAGGGAGTCACAGAGGGAGAGTTCCCTGTGGAAGGCCGAGAGGGGAGGATGTGCCTAGTTGTGGGATCATGTTGTAGGTGGAGGATAATGTGTTGGATACGGAGGCTGGTGGGGTGGTAGGTTAGGGCAAGAATCCTGTTTTTGTTACGTTTCAGGGCAGAGGAGACCAGAGAGACAAGTGGGAAATGGAGGAGATAAAGGCTGCCTTAATGCTGGTGGAGCGGAAGCTACATTTGTGCAAGAAGGTGGACATTTTAGATGATCTGGACTGGAAGACCTCCTCTTGGGAACAGATGTGACAGAGATGGAGAAATTGCGAGAAGGGAATACAATCCTTGCAGTTGACTGTGTGTGAGGAAATGTAGTCAATGTGGTATGGGGGTTGGTGGGTTTGTTAAATATGTCTGTGGAAAGCTCATCTCCTGAGATGGAGATAAAAAGATCCAGAAAGGGGAGAGTGTTGTCAGAGATGGACTAGGTAAGTTTGAGATCGGGGTGGAAGTTGGTAGCGAAGTGAGTGAAGTTGATGAGCACATTGTGAGTGCATGAGGTAGCCCCAATGTAGTTGACAATATAGCAGAGGAAGAGTTGAGGGGCTTTGCCTGTGAAGACTTGCAGCAGGGATTGCTTGTCAAAGCCTACAAACAGCAGGCGTATCTGCAACCCATGCATGTACCCATGGCCACTTCTTTGATATGAAGGAAATTAGATGAGTCAAAGAGAAGTTGAGAATAGGAATAAGTTCTGCAGGTGGAGGCTAATAATGGTGAAAGGTGATGGTTTGGCTTGCTTGTCCTGAAAGAGATCTTCTCTCTGAGGGATGGAGGTGTGAAGGGATTAGATTCTGCCACCCACACCCATGCTAATGTGTCTGTCCATGGCCTCCTCTACTATCCCACCAAGGCCACCCATAAACTGGAGGAACAACAATTGATTTTCCGTCTGGGCACTCCAACTGGATGGCATTAACATTGACTTCTTTGATATCTGCTAACTTAGGCCCTGATGCAGGGTTAAAGTTGAAATGGGAAACATCCCTTGGTCTTCACAGATGCTGGCTGACCTGCTGACTTTTCCAATAGTTTATTTTTGATTCAATTTGCACCATCTGCAATAATTTAAATCCTTGTTTCCTCAGCAAAAAAAATTGCCGAGAAAAGAACGCAGAAATATTTTGTCATTTGTCAGAGATTTTGAAGCAATTGCTTCATTTAAATTTGAGACCTCTCTCAGCAAGTTCAATTAAGTTATCAAGAGTCAACCTAATTGTCTTATTGCCCTGAGTTTTATTTTTTCAGAAAATTTACTCAGCAAATGTATTTTATGTATATGATGTGCATTTTGCATAGATTTTTTTGGGGAAAAAAATCTTGCTCTTTGTTTTTCAAGATTAGGATTGAAATGACATTTTCTCCAAATCAGCACTCTTCAAATGCTTGCTTGAATCTTTGGTTCTGTCTCTGGTTTACCTTGGCTCCTAAATCTCAATTTCAAAAAGAAAAATGTGTGCTCCATATGCTACTTTGTGTTCCACTGCCACCTTCGAGCTTTAGTTCAACAGTTCTGAAAGTAACTTCAGTTCAGCATGGATTTTGTTTGCATAATCAATCTGACAGCATACCTGCCTACTCTAACTGAAGACTAGGCTGTAGGTATCAGAGAGAAAAAAAACATCTTTGTCAGAAACTGTATTTTATGAACTGAGGTGCCGATAGTCTCTCAACAAGGATTACCTCAATAAACTGCACTTGTAATAGAGTGACCACTTAACATTATGAACAAGGAGTTTAAAAAACCCTATTTTATTAGCATGAAACATATACCATGGGACTTGTTCTTTAAATCATTTTCGAGGACTGGGAAAAATGTCCTAATGAAACTCTTTTCAGTTCAATTTTGCATCATGAGAAGTTAAGTTGAGTTTCAGTCAACATGTTGATGATGAGTTCCTTTGGAGAATGTTTGTTTTCTATTGTAATTCCTATTCTATTATAAACCTTTTTTGCTTAACTTCTATAGTGTTAATGTCTATTTCATTTTTTAAAAAATAGAACTGCACTAGGCACTTGATGACAAATAAACTTAAGCAAGTCAATTGGAGTTCACAAAAGGATTCAATACTCGTTTTTGATTTTCCATTTCTCCACAGAGCAAGCATGTAATTTTCAATTTGCAGCTTTTAATAGTTTTTAGGTGTAAAATTTTCCCAGTTACTGTGAATTTTACTGAGCATTGAAAAATTATTCTCATCCTAAACAAAGAGAAGAATCAGTGCCGGTGCCTCTTTGTAAGAATTAGTCTTGGTTTTTAAATCTGTATCAATCATAGTTTCATGTTTAGCTAAGGAACACTTGTGTGGTAAAACACTGGATCAGGTCATCTGCATCTAAATGTAAGTAATGAAGGTCAGCTGGAGAATTGATGGAATCCATAATTATAGCATTGTAATTTTTTTTGAATAAGAAATATTTTGGTAAAGTAAAAAAAATACGTTTAATACAGATGGTGTGGTCTGCCTCAACCTGAAGGGCAGAGCAGAGAAATGAGTGTTTGTTATTTTGAATTTTCAGTCCTTATTCATGAGGTGTCACATTTTTTTACAGAAATAAATGGAAAAATTGTGTTTTATAATCTGAAAAAGCAAGATTTAGGGATAATTGCTTGGATTGAGGCTGGTTAATTGGTAGTTAAAATGAGCAATTTTAAATTGACCACATTGTAATGGCAAAGTGGCGTAATTGAGTACTACAGGGACCAGTGCTCATCTTTAACTCTACAATTTGTTTCACTAATTTGGAGAAGGCTGTTTTGACAAGTGCATCAAGGTTGTCCTATGTACAAAGGGAAAGTAAATTATAAAGGATATAAGAGCTTGTAATTTAGCCCTGACAAGTAAGAGGCCACTAAGCTTGCAGACAGTGTATATGAGAATGTTTAAAATTATCCACTTTGATAGGAAGAATGCAAAATCTTCGAAAGATAAATTTTGGGATGTGGTGAGATCACAATCACAAAAAAAAAATGAAATTTGGGTGTATCAGATAAACTATGGCCTCTTTTGCTTGCTGCCATTCCCATCCTGCAACTGTGCTGTTGCAAATGTTATTTCACTGACCTTTGTCCAGTCATGGCCAGAAAATTATCTACATTGGGATACTTTCCCTCATTTGCATGAGTATTCATTCTGATGTCTTCCTGCAATCTGTATTGGGCAGGCTTGCATTTCTCATTTGCATGTTACCCCTTGAGCTTCTCTGGCTAAGATCAAATGTAGTTCTTATCAGAACTGATCAAATGGATCTGTGAGGATCTATATAGCCACAGTATGGAAGAAGATGGAAGAGAAAGACACCAGAGAAGACATTTGGGTGCAGGAGATTGCCTGGTGTGAGCTGGCTTGCTGATGCAGGGGTGGATCTGTGCAGGTTGGCAGACCAATCAATCACTCTTTCCAGCTATAAGCCTGCAACCACCAACTGCATGAGGATAGTTGTAACAAGAAACCGTTTTTCAGCAGAAATTGGAATCTCGAACACTGTCAGGGTGGCAGTGAAGGACCTAAGCGAGGGATTGCCATTTGCCTGGTATCTCTTAATGTACAAGATCCTGATGGATTGCCTCCAATTTGTGGTGAAGGACATCTCCTGCCTCCAAAATGTTGTGGACAACAGTAACTTTGATGTGACATTGAAGATCCAGTCAGAATGGCACAGGTTGATTTGGGAGTTCCAAGAGAAGGGGGACTTGACTCCACTCTCCTTTTCAAAGTGCAGCCACTCTTCACCCTTCTGACACTGAAGGAGCAAGTGATAATGGTGCACATGTTCAATCCACATGTGCCATTCATAGATGTGCTCACCTTAGCCATTACGTTGAGAAGACGGGGACCTGTGTGGATGTCAAAGACACATTTGGAATCTGGACCGGCAAACTTCAAGTGAAGGTGAAGCAGAGAGAGAACAGCAAAGGGGCTCTCATGCTCCTCACCCCCCCTCCAAGTTTTTGCCATTGGAATGAACTGTGGATAACTGGTCTATGCTGGACAGCCCAGATTGTGCAGGAATTGCAATAAATCGGGACATGTGGCAGGCTGGTGTTGAGCAGTCATCTGTAAAACAGCATTAATGAAGGCTACCAGACTAAGTACTTCTGGAGAGAGCAAGTGATGCAACCTATGTGGGGAAGCAGGACAACTGTACAGGACCTGCCCAAAATGCTTAGCCTCTTGTGCACAGACAACAAGGAAGAAAAATGGCCAACACCACTACGCCCAGCAAGGTCAACATCCCCTCAAACTTGACTGTGACCAAAACTTGGTTTCACAGACTGTGACAGAGACTGAGATCAAGGCTAGAGAGGAGACCCCAAATACATCCACCTCCAATCCTCAAACACCAGCCACCAGACTGGAGGCCCCTCCTGATGGAGGAGGGAGCTGTGGAGGAAAAATGACAGTCAGTGAGACAAAGAAAGAAAGCCCAAGAAGGCCCAAGAAAGAAACCAGAAACGGACACTGCAAGCAGGGGGGAAAAAAGGGTCAAGGTGCAAGCAGAAGGCAACAGCCTCTCAGCATCTAAGGAGGGAGCTGACATAAGCATTGGAAGCA
This sequence comes from Narcine bancroftii, assembly GCF_036971445.1. Taxonomy (NCBI): domain Eukaryota; kingdom Metazoa; phylum Chordata; class Chondrichthyes; order Torpediniformes; family Narcinidae; genus Narcine; species Narcine bancroftii. Next base: position 17,248,153 of record NC_091469.1, on the reverse strand, counting down.
ACAGAGGAAGTGCAAGGACGGAGAGGAATAATGAAGAAAACAGATTATAATTAAGCCTGACAATGCCAAGTACAGAACCCAATTCTCAACCCCCCCCCCCTCGCTGTGACAGGAGGCAGTGAGCAAGTCACTGGCCCCAGGAGACCAGGAGCAGTGGAGAGGCAGTCAAACCACCCCCCCCCCCCTTGAGCTCTAGAAGATAGGAAGCAGTGCAAAGACTTCTGCATTTCCACCCCTCTACCACCACCACCAAGATTCAATAGCACTCCAGATGGCATGGCTCCCCTGCTACAGAAGAAAAATAACAACCAACTATTAGACAGAAGAGCAGAAGCACAACTGGATCTCTGCCATCACCCCCCTCCCCCCACAACACAGTGATACCACTTGTGTTACCTGAGGAGACTCTGATCCCAGAGGAAGATCACACCCTATTCCTGAACCCACAATCAGTACTGAAGTTCACAAAAGTGGTGGGCAGGTGGACTCAGTCTGATGGACACTGACTGGACTGTAAGGATTGGGAACTGTGGATTCTAATGAACAAATAATGGAGATTATATTCACAATTCTAAACATGCAGAGTATTAAATACACTACACGATATGTTAAGGCATTATGATACCATGTTAAGGTCAAAGCAGATGTGATTTTTCCTACAGGAGTGTGGGTTGCCACACCTCAAACTATTGGAGGAGGTCACGATGGTGGCCCCACGTGTTGTCAGTGTGATCAAAGGGGAACAGTGAAACCCTTCTTTGACTCTTCAGTGACCTGGTGGGATGCGACCAAGGAGAAAATAAAGAGGATCCTTATTCTCCAAATGTGTTCAGAGGGCAAGATGGAGACAGCAGGAACTGAGCCAACTCCAGACTTACCTGCTGAAACTCCTCCTCCTGCAGTCAATGGGGGTAGATGTGATGAAGGAATTCTGAGAGGTGAAGAGCTAGTAAGCTATGCTATTCACCTCCGAGTCCTCCAAGGTCATCTTCTGAGCCAGCAGCCACACAGTGGAGCAGGATGAGATGTGCTCACATTTTTTTCTTCTAAAAGGTTCACAGAGGGACCTCTCTGATGCACAGCCTAAAGGAAGAGGATGGCTCAGTCCTCGCAGATGGACATTCAGAGGATGAGCAGATCCTTTTATGCCACTCTGTACAACAAGACAGTCACGGAAAGAATGACCTCCAAAAACTTTCTGTCCTTTATTACAGAGGTGTTAGATGACAGTAAGCAGCAATGTCTGGATCAGCCAATTACTCTGGGGGAGCTGATGGACTTCATATGTTCCTTTGGGTTGAGTTAGAATCCCAGCAGTGATGGTCTGTCATCTGTGTTGTACACTGGTCTATGTGGCTGGGTGGGCCCAGACCTGCTGGAAGTATACCATGCTATGTTCCTAACCGGAAACATGTCAGACTCCATAAGGAAGGGCATCATCACCCAAATCTTCAAACAGAAGGGGACAAAGGAAGATATCAGGAATTGGAGACCCAGGTCATTGCTAAATGTGGACTGCAAAGCCCTATTCAAGGCCATCACTAATTGAGTTAAGTCTGCCCTGGGGCAGGGGATCAGCCCAGATCAGTCCTTTATGGTTCAGGGCAAGAAGATCTCTGATATCCTCACACTGCTCAGAGACATGAGCACCCATATGAAGGGATGGGGTGGGGTATGGTGGTGGACACCTGCCTGGTTAGCTTAGACCATGAGAGGGATTTCAACCAGATATCACACACGTGCATGAAGGAAGTGCTCTCCAAAATTGGCTTTGGGGAGGGAATCTAGAATTGGATTGAACTGCTCTACACAGGCATTTGTAGAGCAGTCCAAATCAATGGGTGATAAAGAGATAGCTTCCACATCAAGTCTGGAGTTAGGCAAGGCTTCCCACTGTTTCCAGTCTTATTTATGTGCTGCATAGAAACCTAAGCCAAATCCATCAAGAAGGATGAGGGCAGAAGAGGAATACTGTTGCCAGGGAGCGAAGGCACTCAGGTCAAAGTCTCCCTGTATATGGACGATATCACCATATTTTGTTCAAATACATGATCAGTCTGGAGATTGACTAGCATATGTGCGTATTTTGAGTCTGCATCAGGTGCCAGGGTAAACCAGAAGATGAACAAGGCAGTGCTCTTTGGTAACTGGCCTGACTGGTCCACCATCCCCTTTGCAGTCAGATCTGACTACCTGAAGGTGTTGGGGATTTGGTTTTGAGGGGCTGAGGCATGTAACGAGAATTGGTCAGAGCGGGTGGCAAAGGTCCACCAAAAATTGGGTCTGTAGGGGTCGTGCTCCCTCTCAATAACAGGGAAGAACCTGGTCATTAGGTGTGAGGTGCTCTTGGTACTGCTCTTTGGCCCATCCACCACACATCTGCCCTGGCAGTTACCAGAGCAGTTTTCCAATACATTTGGGGGTCCAAAATGGATAGGGCCATGTATAAGTTGCCAGAAAATGGGGACAAGGGTGCACCCATCATGACCCTCCTCATGATGACGATCTTGGTGTGTGGCTGCATCAGTCTGTGCATGGAACCAAAGTACAAGAGTCCACCTGTTGCAGATATTGTGAAGGATAGACCTGACAGTTAGCTGGATTTTGCCAAACCACCTGTCCTTCATGCAGTGGTCAGCATGGAACATATTCCAGAAAGTGAGAGATGAGGACTCTGATCTGGTGGGACAGTTCCCTGAGCAAACCGTCCAGATCATCTGGCAGAATGCCTCATCGTAAAGGCTCATAAACAAGCATCAGGACTTTGCCTGGATGGTGGGTGAGAGGAGACCACCCAGAGAAGTCCTCCTTGTACAATTGGAACATCATCCTCCCACGCACGTGGTCCTCCAGATAGCTACATCTGAGGAGACAGGTGATGGAGGAGGGAACTGCGGAGGAAAAATGGCAGTCAGTGAGGCAAAGAAAGAAAGCCTAAGAAGCCCCAAGGAAGAAACTAATTGAGCAAATTTGAATGCAAATTTCCTAAAAGTGTGTGGAGAATGATGAAGAGGGCTTTGTCGCATCTCATAACCAGCAACAACATCACAGAGGACTGTGCCCCTGGGGACAGTCTGTAGATCATTCTGAGCCTGACATCAGAACTGTTGGAAGACCATCATCTTGGTGAAATATGCTCTTTGGTCTGCCCGAAAGCTATTAGTCTTTCAGAGTATTCAGATGTCGGTCCCAGAATGCTGCTGACAGGTGCATTCCAGGCTGCTGGAATATGTGCTATGGGATGCACAGAAGTTTAGTGCAGCTAACACAAGAGTGCTGTGGGGAAGGATCACAGTCAAGAGTCCTCCCATTACCAGGTACTGAGGGGCTGATACTGAAGGGAAGCCCCTCGACCAATGGTGGAGGGGGGGGGGGGGTGGGAAGAAACAACGAGGTGCCACAGTGATGATAACTGCGTATAGGTCGAGTACCCCTTATTTGGAGATCTGAAAACAAAAAAGATCCAAAAAAATGAATTGTTTTGTAACGCCGATATGACATTACAAGTGGGAAAATTTTAACACCTGACTTGCCCCTGAAACAAGCAGGAGGCCAGGCAGAGCATCACCAAAGATACTGACCACCTAATTATGTCTGAATCAGTCTTCAAGCAGTCTTTGCATGCAGGGGATATGCAACAAAGTACTAAACATGACAACTTTAATACACACACCATTGCTAAGTCCCAAATATTATGGTGCCCTGAAATGAGCAAAAAGTTGTGTAATTTCTACATATACACAAATAAGATTCAATAAAATCTGGAATATACACTTTCCTCACATATCAATTGTTTGATTCCGAATTTAAAACTGGAACCCAAGGAACAAATAAATGGGGGGAAAATAGGTGTATTTGTCTCAAACATTATGGAGGGCACTGTAACAACTATAAGGTTCAAAACTATTGTCCTCTGTCTGCATCATGCCTATCTTTTACAATTGCATGAAAAGCTATTTTATTAACTGGTATAATAATTGATCTGCAGGTGAGCTTCGGACTATGTGCTTATGCCATCAATATTACAGAAACAACTGCTTCCATAATTTGAGTTTCTGTTGTCTCAAGCCATATAATGCTGTTGCTCTAATTCAATTGAACTTCACTGTTCAAATACACTATTTGTCAGTTTTTCGAGTTTTCTCCTTCATAAACTTTAATTGACTCAAAGTTTTACTGCATTTGCACTCAGACCTAATAATTTATTACTCTGCATTTTGTTGGATTCTGGTTTAGCAATGCCCAAACTTTAAAACTTCAAATCTTTTTCATACCCTTGTCCTTTGGTATTTCAATGAATCTTTCCACGTGACTGCAGTAGTCTAAATTTTTGGATCTGGGGATTTCTGATTTTAATTTACATTTTGTTTCATTATCAAGCTCCTCTGCCACTTTCCATTTAAACCTGGAATTCTAAGTTGCACCTGAACTAACTAATTGAGCAAGTTTGGTTTCATTGTTCTAAATTCTTTGTATGCAGTTGAAATACAAAATTTGTACTGTCATGAGTTTGTCAAGAGCCTTTTGGAATTTTTGCTATCTTAAAATAGTAATGTTAATACAGTTTTTGATTGTGTGAATTGATAAGTGGAATAATGTGAAAGTCCGGTCAAATGGAAATTATTTGATAGAAAGCCAAGAGAAACAACAGACAAATTCACTAAATTGTCCAAGAATCTGATTTGTTCAAGCTTTTGTGAAAGAAAAAATGCAATATTTGATTTGTTGCAAATTGTATAGAGGGGAAAGGTGCTTCTGTGAGCAGAAGGTGCTTCTGTGAGCGGATTATCCCTTGAAAGAGCACAATTTACAGTGTATAGGGTAACAAAGAATTATCAACAGGAACTGAGTAAGGCGACCATGTTGGCACTGTTATGGGGTTCATTCAAGAACCTGATGGCTGCTTCCCCCTGGAGGGAGAAGATAATTCTGTGATGGCTCCTTCAGTATGTTGACTGTCTTAAGAAAAATGGGAGATGCAATTGGAGTTGATGAAGGGGAGGAAAATTTGTGATATTTGAAGCTGCACTTGCTCACCTCTGTAGCTCTGATCTTGGGTTGAGCAGCTTACATAGCATGCTGTGAGGCATCCAGCAAAGATGCATTCATGGTGCACCTGAAGAAAATGTTCTTGGACAACGGAGACATATCTACATTTCTTTGTCTTCAAATAAATTAGATGTACGGGTAGACTTTAAATTGAAGCTACATATATCTATTCTTTCCACTTCAGTACCATTAATGTGGACTGTGGCATGGACTCTGTTCCTTCTCCTGAAGTAGATATTTCCTTCATCTTGCTGACATTGAGAGAGAGGTTATTATTTGGCACATACCACTCACTGTACTTTCAATCTCCTTGCTGTGTTCTCTTTCCTCATAATTTGATACTTGGCCTGCTATTGTGATGTCATTGGAAATTGGAGATGGAGTTGTACCAGAATTTGGGTGCTCATTGTAGATGTGAAGGGGAGCATAGTAGGGAACTGAGTATAGACATTTAGGAGCACTGGTGTTGAGAGTTTTTGTTGATGTTGTTCATCCTCATTGATTGCTGTTCGTAAGACATGAAGTAAAGGATCCAGATGCAGAGGGAGATATAAGGCTGTTGGGTTCAAAAAATATTCAACAGGTTCAATGAGAATCAAGGCTGGACATCTGTTATTAAGAAACAGTAGTCTTTATTTGCACACAGGGGATTCCACAAGAGGGCACACACTCACAGAGACTAACCTGGAACTATACATAAATGACTCAATGTTATACATTTTCAACTCCTGAGTGGGAATGCAAGGGTTAAGCATACAATGCCAATCCATTCACAGGTACACCACACTGATGAACAGAAAATTAATTACAACTAACAAGTTTATCAAATTAACCACATCTCGGGATCTGGAACCTTGGTGCCTGCCTATAGTCTCAAGGCAGCAGCAAAAGAGAGAGAGCAAGTCACTCTATGCACTAGGCTTTCACATGATCTGTGAGGATCAATCGCGCTTCAGGCTCACCTGTTGGCAGATCTTACTATTGGTACCTTGGAGACGAATCACACATCAGCCTTGTAGTTGGGCAGATCTAAACCTTGAGTGGCTGGTGAGGTGACTTCCAATGAAGTTTCAGCCAGAGAGGCCACGTAACTTCATAATCCGCATTCCAACCAGGTTCCAGACAGGTCACGACCATGCACAATCCACCTGGCAGAGGCCTAGATCCAAGTTTGTGAAAGAGTTTGGTAGGGATTATGGTATTGAAGGTGGAGATGTAGTCTATGAAATGTGTGAGACACTGAGTTGTGCAGATGCTGTGATTATAGTCAAAACACTGAAATGCTGGAGTTACTTGGCAGATCTCACAGCATCTCACCATCAAATACATCTTCTCTTCTACTCTCTCTGTCATCCACAGGGACACTTCCTAATATACCTGAGCCTCCCATTTCCTGCAGTCTGAATCGCCAAATGGCCGAGCAGAAGAAACGTTGTGATGTCATCACTTGTGTGCTGTGTCAAGGAAGAAGTATGCAGGAGAAGTGTTTGTGCAATAGGATTGTGGATTGAATTACTCAATTTATTTAAGCATATAAAGATTAGTTTTTTATTTTTGGAAAAGCCTCTCCACCATTACTGTGCAATCCAACATCTAGTAAGACTTCCTGTGAGTGCGTTATGTGTCACTCACTACATCATCTCTGGGGACAGGACCATCTCCCCCTCCCCCCCCCCCCCAATTGTCAGGGAGGGGAAGTTGCAGGGAATTTGGACTGCAGTGTGAAAGGTCTGGGCAGTCCATATTCAAGGGTACAAAGAAAAACACCTCTCATAGACACTGCTTTCATCATAAGGTCTTCCAGCACCTGCCCCTCCCTCCTTCCCTCAGCTTCTGCTTGCACAGCTTAATGCTTTCATTTGCCATAGTGTGGGTATGGAATGGAACTCTAGGCATTGTTTATAGTTGTGTTGCGGTACTCCAGGGTGTTGGGACTTCTGGTGAGACAGAAGACACGCTGATCAAATGTAGGTAGGATACTCTTGAGAATGGTCGAATTGAAGTCAACAGTTTATGATTGATTAGTTTAGTCATATGGTGTTTCAAATGTCACAGTGTTATTAATGATAGACATTTATATATAAACTGACAACGAAGTATATCTGTTTTTATTGATCCTTCTCAATGCTGCAACTATCTATGAATGCTGATCTCTGAACTCATCTGTAAGCTTAATCCATCCTTGTTTCCATTACCAGTTTCCGTGACATCAGAATTAAGTTGATGAATTAACCCCCTGACTACTTGATCACTTGGTCTTTTTTTTTAATGGAAGAATATTGCAGCTGGAACACCAGGGGAAGCAGCAACACAAATGGTTGGTTCAGCATGGTGCTTGGCATCTTGAACCTAGCAAACATTAGAAATCAGCTGTTTCAGCAGGTAAGGGCCAAAATGTGCAATTTGTGCACTGGTTTAGTCGGCATTCATTTTTATTTTTTGTACGTATGCATGAGAGCTGGCTGGCACATGTTCAGTAGGTTCCTATATTGGAGTGCCGACTGGAGTATTCGCGGTGGGACAGAGTGCGAATTGGGATATATGGAGTATTATACAACACGGCGGTAGTTAGAGGAAGGTGACTGAATCTCTCATAATTTTCATTGACTGCTTTCATGGAAAGATAACACTGATGTTATTGGATGGCTTCATGAAGCGTTTACACAGATGTTATGTTATGCAAGGGTATTTATAGAACCTCAAAGATTATCATTATTTTATAATAGATTGCTACAAGTCATCTTGTGTTAATAAACCTTTTGAACCTATCTAGACTTGGTAGTAAATTATCAAAACGTGTCACAAATAAGGGACGTACCTAGCCTTCAAGCAACTTTTTTCTATTGGATAGAAGTCGCAACTCAGCATGATACATACTTGTTGAGCACAATTCATTGCTCTCTGCCTTGAGGAATATATCAGTAAACATACTAAAATTGAGCCAAGTACCCATGCACAATATTCAAATAGTTCTCTGTGTACTACAATCCAACTTCTCAAAATGAAAGTGATGTCTTTGATATATATTGCCTGTCACTCTTTTTTATTGACAACATCAAGCTAATAGTCACTTTTTGTCCCTGATAACTGAGCACTTAAATCATTCTCTCCAGATTATGTTCTTATTGTTTATTTCATGCTTTAGTTGTCCTTCAATTTCATTGAATTAATTCTTCATAATTTCAATTTCCTACTGAGCACCTTCGAGCAAAAATAAAGTCCCATCAAGATGTTTAAAATATACAAGTGAACCATACTGCGGTCTGAGACATGTATCTTTTGTAGATAAGATATTAAATGGCTTGACCAATTTTACCTGCTTCATCTACTCCATTATGAATATTCATTGGCAGAGTGGAATGAATACTTTTCAAGTGTTCAACAGGATTAACAACGAAGGTGAAAGTGCAACCTGGGTAAACTAGTTATGCCATTGGACATTCCCAAAACAACTTTTGAAACCCAAGGGGATAAGGGAAGGGGAACATGTCTGCAAATGATCCAAACACCAGCCTCTTGTTGTTTGATTCCACTCTTGAGGAACTCTGGCAAGTTGCTCAGGACACATCTCATTAGCATTCTATGACAACTTCAGTATACAATCGTTTTGTGTCAGATTAACAATGCCTAGATACGACGATGGGCACCACAGAGCTGCATAGTTAAAGGTGGTATACTTCATGCATCTTGACTAACTATGAATGAAGACCTCAATTGTGATGCATAATGAGAGAATATCTTTTGAAATTTTGCCATCCTTCAGAAATTAGAACAAGTAGTAAAGCACAGGCTTTTAGGCTGATGAAGTCTGCATTCAACTTGATGCCAAATTAAACTAAGCTTTTTCTACCCGCACAAGCTCTAAACCCCTTCATGTGATCATCTACAACACTCTCAAAATTACTGTGACATTTGCTCCCACCACTCCCCAGATGAGCACCTACCACTCTGTCTGGAAATCAAGACGTCCCACAGCATCTCCTCTGAATTTTATATTTACACCAAAAAACATATACTCTCCAGTAAATGATATTTAACATTGGGAAAGAGATTGTGAATCTCCACCCTATTTATACCTCTCATAAGGTCTTGCCTCAGCTTTCAATGCTCCAGAGAAAACCATCCAAGTTGTCCAATCTCTCCTATATTGCTCACACACTCTAATCCAGATGGCCTCCCGTACATCTTCTGAAGGATTCCTATATAGTGTTCAATATTCCAAGAACAGTGTAATCAAAGCAACATCATCCAACCAGTGAAGACAAGCATGCCATATGCCTTCTTTAGAACTCTATAAATATTGTCTCCAACAAAGATTGCAACTTTATAAATAAAATCTTTTGTTTTTCACACTGTGAACCATATCAACCAAAATACATACAAACGTTTCCCTCTTAAATATACACAGTGGCATTTTCTCCCCTTCCAACTCCCCTCCAAAACCTATAAACGTTCAACATATACAATACAATAAAACCATTAAACAATGTTATCACACAATGAGAATAAACAAGAAAATTGTGTCATCTACTTTTACACAATGGATCAAGTCGTTTTGTCTTCTTATCATTTTAGGGGATGGAGGTCAGAGGCAAGCCCTCTCTGTTCCATGTACGGTTCCCAAATTTGTTCAAATAATGTGACACTATTTTTTAAATTATATGTTACTTTTTCCAGTGGAATACATTTATTCATTTCCATGTACCATTGCTCTATTCTCAGGCTCTTTATCTATTTCCAAGTTGACATTATACATTTTTTGCTACAGCTAAGGCTATCATAATAAATCTTTTTTGTGCTTCTACCAATTTGAGGCCTAATTCTTTACTTCTTGTATTACTTAGAAGAGAGATTTCTGGATTTTTTGGTATGTTGTTTTTTTGTGATTTTATTTAATATCTGATTTAGATCTTCACAAAACTTTTTCACTTTCTCACATTCCAAAATTGCATGTACTGTTATTCCCGTTTCCTTCTTCCAGCAAAAACATTTATCTGATAATGTTGGATCCCATTTTTTTTTTTAACTTTTGGGGCGTGATATATAACCTGTGTAACCAATTATACTGTATCATGCGTAACCTTGTGTTTATTATATTCTTCATAGTTCCAGAACACAACTTTTCCCATGTTTCATTTCTTATCTTTGTTTAAATCTTTTTCCCACTTTTGTTTGGGTTTATAGTTTATTTCATAATTTTCCTTCTCTTGCAGTTTGATGTATATGTTCGTTATAAATCTTTTAATTATCATTGTGTCTGTAATCACATGTTCAAAGCTGCTTCCTTCTGGTAATCTGTCTGTTTCTCAATTTATCCTTTAAGTAAGCTTTCAGTTGATGGACTGCAAACATTGTACCATGAGTTATTCCATATTTGTACTTCATTTGTTCAAATGTTAATAAATTATTTCCCAAAAAACAATTTTCTATTCTTTTGATTCCTTTTCTCTCCCATTCTCTATAAATGAAAGATTATCTATTGTAAAAGAGATTAGTGGGTTTAGTGTCAATAACAATTCTGGTATTTGATCATTCATTTTTTTCCTTTCTACGTGGATCTTCTTCCATTTATGAAGTAAATGATGCAATACTGATGAGCTTTTATATTGCACCACCTTTTCATCCCACTGATAAAATATATGTTCCGGTACCTTCTCCCCTATTTTATCTAGTTCTATCTTAGTCCAGTTTGGTTTTTCCCTTGTCTGGTAAAAATCTGATAAATACCTTAATTGTGCTGCTCTATAATAATTTTTTAATGTTTGGTAACTGCAAACCACCTTGGTTGTACCTCTCTGTTAATTTATCTAACACTATCCTCAGTTCCCCCCTTTCCACAAGAATTTCCTTATTATTCTCTTTAGTTCATTAAAGCATTTCTCTGTTAAAGGAATTGGCAATGATTGAAATAAGTATTTTATCCTTGGGAAGACATTCATTTTAATGCAATTTACGTTCCCTATCAACATTAGCGGTAATTCTTTCCAATGTATTAAGTCTTCCTGCAGTTTCTTTATTAGTGGCTGATAATTTAGTTTGTGCAGGTGGCTTAAGATATTATCTAACCTAATACCTAGGTATCAGATTGCTTGTGTTTGCCATTTAAATAGTGATTCTTTTTAAAATTCTGTATAATCCACATTACTCATTGGCATAACTTCACTTTTATTTGCGTTGATCTTGTACCCCGATATTTCTCCATATTCCTTCAATTTCTTATGTAATTCTTTTATTGATATTTCTGGTTCTGTTAAGTTTACTATGATGTCATCTGCAAATAAACTGATTTTATACTCCTCTTTTATTTTTATCCCTTTTATTTTATTTTCTGTTCTTATCAGTTCTGCCAATGGTTCTATTGCTAAAGTGAACAGTGAGGGGGATAATGGACATCCCTGCCTAACTGACTGACTTAATTTAAGTTGGTTCAATACATATCCATTTACTGTTACCTTCACCAATGGTCCATATATAATGCTTTAATCCAATTAATATTTTTTTCTGATAGATTGAACCTTTGAATAAATAATTCCATTCTACCCTGTCAAAGGCTTTTTCTGTGTCTAAAGCAACAGCCACTGTTGGCTTCTTATTTCCTTGAACTGTATGAATCAGATTAATAAATTTACAGACATTATCCGCTGTTCATCGTTTCTTAATTAATTCAGTTTGGCCGACTGTGTACCAAAAATAATAAAACAAGATCAATCTGTTTGCTAAGGGATTACAACTTTGAATAAAAACTGTCAGCAAGTCAATAATTCAGCAGTTGTTAAATGTCTTGGATTTTGCCAACTGGAACTCTCACAATAATGTTCTTAGCATTGGAGAATTGACAACAATCACAGATTTCTTTTGTGACAATAAGGATTGCAGGCCCAAAGGTTTCTGCAAATTATCTTTTGGGTCTGTAGATTAAGACATGGACCATTTTGTGCATTGACTGAGCACCTTGATGTTCTCGCAGCTTAGAATTTAGTAAGTCACTTTTTAAAAATGTATATCTGTTGCATTATGGTGAGCATTTTGTGTGTGCGATAAGTGAGTATCTTAGAGACAAAAATACATTATGGTTATTCGTGTATGTGGAAATGAAGCACATTCATTAACATGCTCCATTTTGTTGATGTTGGCTTGTGCCTGACTGGTAACCATGGCAGCACTCCTACCAGAAATGATGAATCTTTGATTGCTTGAAGATGAAAAAATGGTATTTTATTAGGCCTAATTCCAATAGGTAGAGGAGTTGAATAGAGATTTTTGGAAGGTAGATATAGATGAATGAAAATTTTTCACATTAATTTAATAAAACATTTTCAGATGTAAAATGCATCAATGCAAAACAGTGCTCTGCATGAGGATGTTGTGGAACAAGAAAATAATTGTGCAAACCAAGCTGATACCAAGAATTTTGGATAAAGATCTCAAGAAAAAAAAATAAAGCCAATAAAAAACCATCTGGTTCAAAAACTGTTTGACCAGATGGGTTTTTGATTAAAAAGAAATGTCTGCATATCTTATATCTTGTGGTGTTTCAGATAAATAATCATCCAACTACACAAGATACTTCAAAAAGCAGAAGATTACAGATGCTAGAAACCTGAAATAACATCAGACAATGATAGAAGTTCAATGGAAGGACACCAAATTTTATTCTCTCCACAGATGCTGCTGTCCTGTTGAGTTTCTCCAGCATTATTTTGATTTTGAGGTAGCTTTTACTTGACGTCTGACACACAGATTTCATTATTACTTGGAAGTGAAAGTAGAAATATATTTTTCTACACCTCCTCTCTACATTTCATATGTATTGCTTTGCAAAAAATTTCATCCATATTATTTTGAGCTCATCATTTGCTCCCAGTGTGATAATTCTGAAAATGGAGCATGCAGAAAATAATTAGATGATAAAAGGTTTAAAAGGATTTCCTGAGACATAACTAACATTTGGAATGAGTGTAGTGCCAGAGGATTACAGTTCAACTTGTGCTATTCCATTGTTTAAAATAGGCTTCAAATGTAATCTTGGAAATTATAGGATGGTGAACCTGACGTCAAAAGTAGGTAACTAATTGGAAGGTGTTCAAAGAGATTGGATAGCCAGGGACTGATTAGGGATTGTCAACATGGCTTTGTGCAATTTTATAGATTTTTCTAGGAGGTTACCATGAAAGTTAAAAAGCAAAGGCTGTGGATGTTGTCTGTGAACTTTATTAAGGCCTTTTAATAAGCACCCACATGCCAGATTTATCAGAAAGGCTCAGATGCTCAGTATTCATGGTGATGTAATAAACTGGATTTAAAATTGGTGACATGGCGAAGCCAGTGAATGGAAGTAGATGATTGCTTCTCAGAATGGAGGCCTGTGACATGTGGTGTTCCTCAGGGATCAGTGCTGGAGCCATTGTTGTTTGTTATCTATATCAATAATCTGGAAGATAATGTGGTAAATTGGATAAGCAAATTTGCAGATTATATGAAGATTGGAATTGTTGTGGACAGTGAAGTTGGCTTTCAAAGCTTGCAGAGGGATCTAGACCAACTGGAAAAATGACAAATGGAATTTAATGTAGACAAGTGAGAGATGTTGCATTTTGGAAGGACAAACTAAGAAAGGACATATACAGTAAATGGTAGGGCTCTGAAGTGTGGTAGAAAAGAGGGATCTGGGAATGCATATTGATCTTCATAATTCAAAGATTTGAATATAGGAATTGGAATGTTATAGAAAAGTTGTATAAGACATTGGTGAGGCCAAATTTGGATGATTGTGTTCATTTTTGATCACCTAACTATAGAAAATATATCAATAAGATTGAAAGAATGCAGGGAAAAATTACTCAATGTTTCCCGGACTTCAGGAACTGAGTTACAGGGAAAGGTTAAACAGCTAAGAACTTTATTCCCTGGAGTGTAGAAGGATGAGGGGAGATTTTAGAGGTATGCAAAATTGAGAGGTATAGACATCATTAATAACTGGCTGTAGATGTTTTTTCCCGTACTGAGGATAGGTGAGATACAAACCGGAGGATATGGGTTAAGGGTGAAAGGGGTAACTTCTTAACACAGAGTTGATGGGATTGTGGATTGAGTTGCCAGCTGAAGTGGTGAATGTGGGCTCAGTTTTCATTTTTAAGAGGAATTGGGACAAGTGACTAGCGATGATTAATTATAATTTTATTCATCAGCTAAATTTAACGTCGGAGAAATTTAAAAAATTTGGTCTTAGTAAGTTGGATTCTTGTTTTCGATGTGATCAGACGGCCAATACTTTTTTTCATACTGTTTGGCTTTGTGATCGATTGCAACAGTTTTGGAAAGGTATTCAATCTATTTTTAACAGTTTATATAATATCCATCTTGTATTAGATCCCGATATATTTTTATTAGGGAACATGCAATCATTAATTGATTTAGGTTTAGAGGATTATCAGATTTCATTTATCTATTTAGCTTTAGTCGTGGCTAAGAAATGTATAGCACTTACTTGGAAAGATAGAAATATACTAACTTTAGATAAGTGGTATTTGGAAATGAAATTTTGTTTGACTATGGAAAGGATATCTTTTTCAATTCAGGATAAGATGTCTTTTTATAAGTTAAAGTGGACTCCGTTTGCTAATTATATGCATTTAAGTTTGATTTAAATATATGTTTAAGCGTGATATTTTAGTATTGACAATTTTTTTTGTTGTTAGAATTTTTTTTTAGCTTAAGTTTTATCTCTTTTTTTGTAAGTGGATATTTTTTTTCCATAATTTTATTAACTCTTCACTCTTTATTTGGGGTGGGGGGGGAGGGTTGGACTAATTTTAAGTTAGACTATTAATATTGTGTTACAATTAATGGGGGGGTTATTTTGTGTAGTTTTTTGATGTAATATTGTAATCATACTATTTTAATTTTTTTTAAATTTTTCTTTAAATGTAATTCTTTATTGTATTCATGTTATAAGATTTTAAATAAAGTCTTTAAAAAAAAAAAAAGGAATTGGGACAGGTATATGGATGGAAATGGTATGGAGAGCCAAGGTTGGGGTACAGGTCAGTCGGATGATGTGGAATAATAGTTTAGGACAGTCTAGATGGGTCAAAAAGGCCAGTTACTGTGCTGTAATGTTCTATGATTTGAAATATGGAGTTCATTAACTGTGATGAGGTAGAATGATAAAATGATTGAGTGGATGTCAGCTGTATTTTCAAACCTATGCAAAATAAAACTTCATATTTTTGTGGGAAATGTTTGATTAAAGGAAAGTAAATGTAGAAATATGGGTGTTTGTGGTGTTGTGCCATTTCACAACGTGACCTTGATTTCCTGGTAGATGGGTAGTGTTATCAACTGAAAGAGGCTTGAAGCACACAAGCAAGGGATGTGTATCACTTGGGGAAATATAGATTGATTCTTGTTCATAGAATTCCAGTCTGAGGAGAAGAGAGTCTGAGATTGCTATCTTTTCATTGGATTGAGTCTTGTTGAAAGGAAAGTCAATTTGAGGAAATGTATGGTCTTTTTCTTGGGTTCCTTTACAGGTGAAAGTCAGAAGCATTTTGATCATTTAAGATCCTGGAATTTGCAGTGAGGTTTTTAAGTTTTGAAACAAAGCATCATGAAAGACTAGTTTCTATTTGAGAATTCTCTGCCTGACATTATTTTTAAAATCCATCTGAACTATTAAGTGCACCTTTCATGCCTTGTCCAGGGAACAGTACCTTTGCGAGTTCACTGCAATCTCTCTCATTGAGCAGTTGCACCCAGAGTTCAGACATAAAAGGTAACAGAATAACAGAAACTGGCCAAGTATACTTGGAGGTCTCCTTGGCAGGTGAGCTCTTCGAGCAGGGGTGCAGTGGTTTGCATTGCAAGCTCTTATTAACTGATCTAGTTACAGGAGGAGAACAAATGTTACTCTTGGCCCTCCTAATGCAAAAACTTGAAAAAAAATTGCGATACCATTCAAATTAAAACCTATTGAGTCCCTACTGCAATATATAATTGTATCTGTTACATCAATCTGAATTGAAATTTTATTGTCCCATCTACTGAGATGGAGGCAAAAATATTTTTGTGTTCTCTCAAGGCAAGTCAGTCTCTCCTGTGTAAAATAAAACAAAACTGCTGATTATACTGTTAAAATTCAGTTAAAACTGTGCATCATTTCACTTGCGTTCAATTGATAACAGAGGGGAAAAAAAGTGGGAATTGAATTTGGTGATTTAAAAAAAAAACTCCAGTATGTCCTGCATGCTGGGTGATGTGGTCACCTGCTTGCTGCCTTCTGAACAGAAAAAAAATGGGTTCTGTTTGCCCTGCCTTTGAAACCTTCTAAATTCAGGAGAAAAAAAATTGTGTCACACTTTTGTGGCTTTCCTTAATTTTAAAAATGAAAGATTTTTGACTTGCTATTTTTTCTCTTCAACCACTAATGATCATCACATTCGTCTGAATCTATATTTGGCAATATCATGAAGGCACTGAGTTGATTTTCATTTGACCCATTCTTTTGAAAACTATGTGCAACATGAAAAGCTTATGGCATCATAAAATGTTAAGACTGTTTGGACAAATTGAAATAGGAAAAAAAAAAGCATTTGAACAAGGCAGTGATGAACATGTTATTATGACCATTTTGTGTTTCCAATGTCATTGATGACTGGCTTTGTATGGCATCAATGGAATGGAGGAAAGTTTTCATTGTGTTCTGAGCTGCATTCACAACCTTTTGCTTCTGCCAATTGAGCAGGGCAGCTCTCACACTATGCTGTGATGCATCCAGAAAGCATGCTGCAGTTAAGTCAAAGCAGCTTTACAGTATTTCAATAGGATCAGAAAAAAATTCATATTTGTACTTGGAATACAAAATATCCAAAGTTTAAAGTGATCAACCAACATGACATGTTAAGGTAATTTTGGAAGTTATGACAATAATTTACCTGGACAGTACACACTTTATTTTGAGCTTTGGAAGTTTTAAATTGCTGGTTGAAATTTCCACCTCCGTGTTCTTGGAACAATTAAGCAGAAATAGCTGAAGGCTTATTTTTGGTCAAATTTTATATATGTATGTATGCATGCATGCTATTTTCATTTAGTTTAAGACTTTTGGAATAGATCCATGAAGTAATAAGGGAATATGGTGCACTATGTGTGAAATTGTTTTGGAGCAATGTCCTGTTTATCAGTAGGGAAATAATTAACTGGAAAAACTGGATTTTCTTTGTTATGAATTTGTAAACTAAATTAATGGCATAATTTTGAAAGAAATAAATAAAACTGAGATTTGATAGTACTTAAATGTTAGAGAGATATATCTTTTCTTTTAGGGGTGGGACAGTTGGCATAGCGGTTAGAGCAAAGCTGTTACAGCGCTAGCGATTGGGACCAGGGTTCAAATCCTGCACTGTCTAAAAAAAAACGTTTAGTCATTTTTCCTGTGTCTGTGTAGGTTTTCCCCCAAGGGCTTCAGATGCCTCCCACTATCCAAAACATACCAGATCTTGTAGGTTAATTGAGTGCAATTAGGCAGTATGGGTTTGTTAGTCGAAATGGCCTGTTACTGGGCCAGTTACCAAGTTGTATGTCGAAATTTAAAAAAATATAATCAATGGGATTTGAAAGATGAGCAGAAACCTGAACGGAAAATCACTTTTCATTTAATAAAAAAATAACTCCACCAGGAACTAAAAGGATTATGAGGGGTTGTAGATTTTGGGTGGACTGGGAGAACACCCTCATTGAAAAGAAGAAACCTCGTAGACAACCTAACAGGAAGGGGACAACCGCTGTGGACCAGTGAGGGGCTCATTGACTGAAGGATCCACACAAACTGCAGGCTGTTGGTGACTTGTGGTTGAAGGATTCAGAGAGACTGAGAGGGCTGCTGGTGACTGAGTCATGGGAGCCAAGTATCAGAATTAGGGTTCCAGAGGGTGCTGTGGGCAAGAATGGCTACCAAATGGCCTCCTGGGTGCTGAAAGTTTCCTGATCATATTTAAAGTTTGGATCTGGAGCTTGGGTTCTAAATGGATTGAACAGGAGTTCTTGAGGCTTCAGAAGTGTTGAAGGTGAATCCACAGACATTCTGTCTCTGAAGGGACTCTCTATTGTTTCTCTTTCTCCTGTTGTTGGGGGTGCTGGGCAATATTAATGGTGACTCTTTGTGTGTCTTGCAGCAGGCAGAAATGACTTTCATGTGTATTACTTTATTTGTATTATTACTTGACAAGAAAATGGATCTTGATGTTATGAAGTGCAAAGTTTGAAGAAAAAATGAAGCAATGTGCCTGGAAATGTAAACAATGAATTGTAATGGTAATACGTCAGCTTTTGCACATTGAACTCAGAAAATTTCAGGTCCATGTGCTCTTCAGCTCTTTAAAGTAAAATTGTTTAAATACCCACATAATATTCCTCTGAGGATTTGTGTCCAATTTTTTTTTAATTGAACACCTGACTACTTCCCTCCATTGAAATGGGCGTTCTGTTGTGAGTCAGTGGTATAAAACAAGATACAGGGCAAAAGAGATTTAAATGCTTCAGAGTTAGGAAATGATATTTGGATGCTCACTGGAAGTAATTCTTCAATATTATTGGTCCACAAGCAAGAGTTCCTAAAATTTTGTAAATGTCTATTTAAAAACAAAATACCTTTTTTTATGAATCTTTTTTTTAAATAAAAACCAAGAGAGGAACTTAAGCTGTAATGATTGCCTAATCAGATAATTAATGGAAGGATGATCCTGAAAGTAGAGAAAGTGTAAAGGCACAGAACAATCTTTGGAGATATCGAAGACATAATATGATAATTTCCATAAAGGCTTATAAAATTTGATTTAAAAAAAAATACTTACTTTGTTCTTTACTTTATTTTGCTTTGTATTAATTTTAATGAAAGATAAAAATTTGCCTGTTGACACATTGGAGTCTGAAAGCATTTAATTCTGAGAGGCATATGATTCCACATGAATATTGTGTTTATAGGAAAAAGAGATGTGAAGATGAACAAATATTAACATCTAAAATTTGCATAAAATAAAAAAAATGTTGTCTTGGGAACTCTTTGAAGGTACAGAAGAGTAACAAGTAACATTTTTGTAGTTTTTTTTTGACCAGTTCTTTTTAAAACATAGACAAGTTAAAGTATGAATGCTTTATTTTCATTGAGAAGTTAACAAAAAAAAAAATCAGGATAACGTGAGTCTTAATAGAAATTATTCCACAATTTATTCAAAAGTCCTAATGACTTCATCTATCATCTGCACGTGTATTGTATTTCTTTATATTCAGAAGTATTCTTCTGAATTTTCCATAGATATTATGTTAACTTGAGTGACGATACCACACAAAACAGAAATTCTATTTTTCAATTATTTGTATCGATTTGAAGCCTAATTATTGCCTTTGTTACTCGAAAAAAATAATTAACATGTTATTACTTGCTTTAGAATGCTTGAGTTACCTATGAATTAACTTAAATATTCTTGCATCAATTCAGAGTTGCACTGTGCCTCATTATCTATTAAGTATTTGAAACTGTACATACATTATCAAAGTTGTTGGCATGCAGTTGTATACCAATTGGGAACAAAAATCTCTGACTGTTTTCCAATGAAAACAATCTACCTTTGACTCTTTAATTGCTGTTCAATATTGCTCATTGTCACTTTTCAAAAAAATTTCTTGGGAATTGGTACAATTGATTTTTGTATCTGGATATTTTGTTTTGCCCCAAAGTTTAATTTGTTGCATTTTGCAACCCAGTGAGCTATAATGTTTTGCAATCTGATAGTCTAAAATGTGTCCAAAGATTCCACCAAAAAAAACTGTGCATCTATTTACTGGGATCATTTTTGTTGGCAAGATGAATTACCATTGATTAAAATAAATAATTCTAACAAATTTCAAGTTTTGGATCCAATAAAAATAATTCTCATTTTAAAATTGCTGTTTTGTTGATGCTAAAAATTGTGTCAAATGAAAAGAAATTTTCTGTTTCTTTGATCTTGAAATAAATCTTATTGGAACAACAACTTGCATTTTGGATTTTTATGTTGACTGGGAAAATAAGTTGAGGCTACTCCTTCATTTTCCACTGGATAGTGCTGTGCAGTGAGAATCTTTTATTCCAAATAGCATCTTAAGTGGTACTAAAATCACAGCATTCAATTAGCAGTTTAAATCGAGATTCCAGATTCTATTTTTGTCATGTCAAAGAACATACAAAAATCTTTCTTCTTTTGCCATTTAAAGGCACACAGATACTACTCTTCCAGTGCCATTATTATTACAAAGAGAAGCAAAATCTTTCAGAGACATCAAGAGTCTATGGATCTCGCTGCTGCCTTGAACTCTTTGTAGCCTCATAGCCTCCTGCCCGGGCAAGTCTTGAACCCAAGGTCTTCCTCACACCAGTGACCTATTTGGCCATAAAGCTGACCAAAAGCAATGATTTTATTGTATTTCTGTGTACTTGTAACTTAAAATTTTTATAGTTGTAGATGGGTATTACAAATGCCATCTCAGAATCATTATGGCTATGATTGATCATTAGCTCTGTCTAATGAAATAATTATTGACCTTGAAGTGAATGACTTTGCAACATAGAAACATAGAACATTAGAAACAGGCACTTGGGCCTTTCTAGTCTCTGCAAAACTATTTTTCTGTCTTGTCCCACTGACCTACACCAAGTCCATTGCCTTCCATACCTCTCCCATCCACGTATCTGTCCAAATTCTTCTTCAATGTCAATGCATTCACCACAACTCAATTCACACTCCCACCACTCTGTATGAAAATGTTCCCCTCTCACCCTTAACCCATGTCTTCTGGTTTGTATCTCATCTTACCTTAGAAGAAAAAAAATAACCAATATTTACTCTGTCTATACCCCTCATAATTTTAAATACATAATTCAAATCTCCCTTCATTCTTCTGTGGTTCAGGCAAAAAAAAATACCCAAGCTTGTTTAACCTTTCCCTGCAACTCAGTTCCTGAAGTCCAGGCAACGTCCTAGTAAATCTTCTCTGCACTCTTTCTATCTTATTGATATCTTTCCTGAAGTTAGGTGACCAAGACTGCACACAATACTCCAAATGTGGCCTCACCAATGTGTTAGACAACTTTACCATAACATCCCAACTCCTATACTCAATACTTTGATTTATGAGAGCCAATATGCCAAAATTATCTTTACCATCCTACCTACCTGTATCACTATTTTTCAGGGAATGATTTCCAGATCCCTCTGTTTTACCACACTCCTTGGTGCTCCACCTTTTACTGTGTATGTCCTTCCAAAATGCAACATCTCACACTTGTCTGCATAAAATTCCATCTGCCATTTTTCCAGCTGATCCAGATCCCTCTGAAAGCTTTGAAAGCCTTCTTCATTGTCAACAATGCCTCTAATCTTGGTGTCATCTGCAAACTTGCTGATCCATTTTCCCACATAATCATCCAGATAATTGATTATAGATGACAAACAACATTGATCCCAGCAATAATCATGAGGCCTCCAGTCTGAGAAGCAATCTTCCACTACCACTCTCTTGCTTCTACTGCATAGCCACTGTTGAATCCAGTTGACTACTTCACCATGAATGTAGAGCATCTGAATCTTCCTGAATAATCTCCTCTGTGGGAACTTGTCAAAGACCTTAAAGTTTATGTGGACATCTCATTAATTTTCACCACCACCACCATCCTTCAATCTGGAATAAAAGTGACACTTATGGGAAATTTGCACAAGGAGAGCTGGACTGGCTGCTTAATGTTCTGGTCTTCCATTATTTCTGTCACCATAGTATGGTGGGGGGAAAATGAAAGGGGGGGGGGTGCCATTGCTAATCAGGGAAAATATCACAGTTGTGTTCAGGCAGGACATTGCCAGAGGGCTTGTCTTCTGAGGCTATATGGATGGATCTGAGGACCGGGAAAGACATGGCCACATTCATGGGTTGCATTATAGATTGCCCAGTAGTCATTGAGAAAAACTGTAGAGAGAGCAGACAGTTGCAGAAAACATAAAAGGTGTGGTAGCCAGAGATTTTAACTTTTCACATATTGACTGGGACTCCCAGACTGGATGGCATTGAGTTTGTCAAATGTGTTAAGAAAAATTTTCTAAATCAATATATGGAAATACCAATTAGAGAGAATGCAATACTGGATCTCCTTTCAGGGAATAGGACAGGTGACAGAAGTATGTATTGTGGTACATTTTGGGTCCAGTGACCATAATTCCATTGGTTTCAACTTAATTATGGAGAGGGATAGGTCAAGGCACTGGTTTAAGATTCTATACTAGAAAAAGGCCAATTTTGAGGAAATTAGAAAGGATCTTGAATGCATTGATTGAATAAATTGTTTTTTTTGGCAAGGTGGTGTTCAGTAAGTGGAAGTCCTTCAAAGGTAAAATTTTAAGAGTACATAATTTGTTCCTGTCAGGAGAATGGCAAAGTTAACAGGCATAAGGACACTTGTTTTTGTGGAAATTGGGGATCTAGTTCAGAAGAAGTGAGAAATTGATTGCAGGTAAAGGTAACACAGAGCAAATGAGGAGTGTGGGATAAATGCAAGAAAATTTTTAAGAAGGAAAGGAGGAAGACTAACAATGTAAAGGAAAATCCTAAGGGTTTCTAAGAAGGAAAGGAGGAAGACTAACAATGTAAAGGAAAATCCTAAGGGTTTCTAGAGGCATGTGAAGAGCAAAAGGATAGTAAAGGACAAAATTAGTCCACTTGAAGATCAGAGTGGTCAGCTCTGTATGGAGCCAAAAGAGATGGGGAGATCTTAAATTGATATTTTTTTCATCAGTATTCACTCAGGAAATGTGCACAGTGTTGAAGGAAGTAAGAGGGAAAAAAAAAGCAGTGATGTCAAGGAACCTATAAAAAAAAATTGAGGAGTATGTGCTTGCTGTCTTAAAGCAAATAAGGGTGGATAAATCCCAAGGGCTTGACAAGATATTCCCTTGGTCCTTGAGGGAGGCTTGTGTAGAAATTGCAGAGGGCTCTGGCAGAAATACTTGAAACGTGCTTAGTTACGGGTGTGGCGTCAGAGGATTGGGGAGAGTAGTTTGGTTGTTTTAAAAAAATGGTCCAAAAGTAACCCTGGAAATTATAGGCTGGTGATCCTGACATCAGTAGTCAGTAAATTATTGAAAGATATTCTAAGAGATCAGATATACAAGTGTTTGGATAGCCAAGGACTGATTAGGGATAGTCAAAATGACTTTATGCATGGTAGGTTGGGTTTAACCAATCTTGTAGAGTTTTTAAGAGGAGGTTACCATGAAAGTTGATGAAGGAAATGCTATGGGTGCAGACTACGTAAGGCCTTTGACATTGGAAGGTAGTCAGGAAGATACAAGTACTTGTGGAAGTAAACTGGATTTGACATTGGCTATTCAGGATAAACCTGAGAGTGGTGGTGGATAATTGCTTCTCAGACTGGAGGCCTGTAACAATTGGTGTACCTTGAATCAATGATGGGACCATTGTCGTTGTCATCTGTATCAATGATCTGGATGATAATGTGGTCAATTGGATCAGCAAGTTTGCAGCTAACATAAAGCTAGGTGGCACTGTGGATACTGAAGAATGTTTTCAAAGCTTGCAGAGGGATCTGAACCAGCTGGAAAAATGGGATTAAAAAATGGAAGATGGAATTTAAAGCAGACTGGCAGTGATGCAACCAACCAGAATGTTCACCACAGTACACTGGTAGAAGTTTGAGAGTCTCTAGTGACATACCAGATCTCCTCAGACACCTCACAAAGTATAGCTGCTGGCAATCCTTATTTTCCACTCAGCTCTGGATCTCCTTGAAAACAGCAAATTATACATACTACTGCTCTTCATAGACAATTGCTTGGCCTTCAATACCATTATTGCCTCATTCCTGGTCAAGAAGCTACAAACTCTAGGCCTTTGTAACCCCTCTGCAACTGGATCCTTGACTTTCTCATTGGAAGATCACAGGAAGTACGAATTGGAAAACATCACTCCTTCTCACTGCAGCATCTTCTGTGAAATCTAGCAGGTGCCCTAAATTATTGGCATCAGAATTGGGGTTGAGACATCATATGAAAATCAAAGCGTTAAGGTAGAACTGATGAGACAAAAGCACTTACACCATCATTGTTATTGACTGAATATCAAGTTGACTTGATTAGTGATGGAAAAATGTGAATGAGTTGTTGAAAATTCCATCAGTTGTTATAATGGAGGGATTTGTTTTTGGAGGAAGAGATGAAATGATATAGTGCCTATGCATCAATGGCTTGCCAATTTAACAGGTGGTTTGGAAGAGATGAGGAAGGAAACAATGGACATGTGGGAATATGTTATCTATGATGAGCATTAAACATGTGCACTGCTGAAGCAAATTTATACATCTAGAGGGTTCAACTTGCACCCAGCCATTCATAATGAGGCAAGTGGCCATGCTATATGACAGGAAATGTGATAACTCAGTGAGCAATTTGCACTGTATTTTGCTTGGTTGTCACTTAAACAAGACAACTGCAACTTGCGTGCCACCGCACATGATGACCAATGCGATCTACCTGTAAGGTACCAGTCAGTGACTGAGGAGCAGATGCATTTGGCCCTTTGAGAGTTATTTGCACATCTTCCACAATGAGCATTAATCTTTGGCAAAAATCTAAACATTCTAGAAATTTAAAATTTTTAAAAAACTGGAATACTTAGCATATAAGGCATATAATAGAGAGACAAGTAGTTACATTTCTGATGGTATGCCAAAGTTCAAATTTATTGTCAGAGTACATACATGACATCACGTACAATTCTGAGATTTTTTTTTTTCCCCTGCGGGCCAGGCAGAATTTCTATTGTTGAGTAGTACACAAAAAAATCTACTCAAGAAAGGATGCCAGATACAAGAGAGAAATGTAAACAAAATGTAGAAAACAGAAAATAAATATTCAATCATAGATACTGTGCAAAATAAGTCCTTAAATGAGTCTGAGTTTGTTGTTGAGGAGTCTGATGGTGGGGGGGTAGCAACTGTTCCTGAACATGGTGAAACAAATCTTGTTGCACCCAAACTCCTTTCCTGCTGGAAGCAGCGAGAATAGAGCATGTCCTATGTGATGTGGTCCTTGATGATTGCTGCTACTCTCTGACGGCAGCATTTCATCTGGAATATCTTGATGGTGGGCATACATTTGCCTGTAATGTTCTGTGCTGTGTCCATGACCTTTTGCAGCTTTCCACTTGGAAATATTGGTGTCGCCATACCAGGCTGTGATGTAGCCAGTCTCCACACTTTGCACTACAAATCTGTTGAAGTTTGCAAATGTTTTCCACGTCCTACCAAATCTCCACAATCTCTTGGGGAAAAAAGTTAGGACACTGGGGTTTTTTTTAATTAAATATATTGACATGTGTGTTGGGTCCAGGAAAGGTCCTCTGAGATGATGATTTCCAGGAATTTAAATTTGCTCATCCTCTCAAACTCTAATCCACCAATGATCTTTGGATTGTTCATCTCTGGTTTTCTTCACTTAAACTCCACAATCATCAGCTTGGTTTTGGTGACATTGGTTGTTAATAGTACAACATTCAGCCATATTTTTAATCTCCCTCCAGTGTGTTGACTTATGCCCCCTTTTTATACCATGCACTACCATTCTATCATAAGAAAATTTGAAGATGGTATTGTTTTATCGAGCAGCACAGTCGTTGGTGTGAAGCGAGTAGAGCAGGGGACTAAGTACACAGCCCTTTGGTGCTCTGGTACTAATGGAGATTATGGAGGAGCTGTTCTTACCACTCCTCACTGATTGTGGTCGGGAGGTGAGGAATTCCATGATCTAATTACACAGTGGGTGATTGAAGCCAATGTCTTGGAGTTTACTGCTCACTTTTCCAGGGATGACGGTATTGAATGCTGAATTAAAGTTGATGAAGAGCATCTTGATGTGTTGCATCTTTGCTGTGCAGTTGTTGCAGGATTTTGTGTGGAGACAGTGAGATGGCATCTGTCATGGACATTATTGCAGTAGGCAAATTGGAATGTATCCACATCACCACTCAGACAGGATCTGATATGCTTCGCCATCAGTCTCTCAAAGCATTTAATCACTATGAATGTCAGTATCACTGGCTGGTGGTCAGTTATTCTTGGGCACAGGTATAATTGAGACCCTGATGGAGTGAGATGTTAAAGGTGGTAGGTTAGCACAGGTTTTCAGTATATTGCTGTATATTCTGTACTCTGACCAGAAACTATCCTTGGATTCATTCTCATGAAGGCAGCCCACACATCCAATACTTACAGATGATCATCAGGGGACATGGGGATGCATAGCAGCTTTTTCCAGTTCTGGCAGTCAAATCTGGGGTAGAAGGCATTGAGTTCATCTGGGAGTGAAGCTTTGCTGTCTTCCTCTGCTCAGGATTTGATTTTGTAACAGGTGATGTCATTTTGGCCCAGTCACAATTGTCAGGTATCCTTTGTTGTTTCTATTCTCTATCAGAATCTCCACATCACATGAGAGAAGCATTTTTATATGTGTAGCTGCTTCTTGTGTAGTGTTCTGAGCCTCCTGACTTAATGCCTGTGACCTAACTCTCAGCGGGTTTCGGGTTTCATTGTTCATCCAGGACTTCTGCTCAGGGAAAACCTTGAATGATCTGGGAACACACTCATCTGTAGTTGTTTTGATAAAGTCTGTAATGGCCCTGATGTTATCATTCAGATCCTCGACTCAGTTCTTGCACATCGCCAAACCACTCACTCGAGGCAGTCCTATAATCATTCTTCAGCCTCCTGCGGCCACCTTCTGGTTCTCCTGATCTCTATAGCCTCTCGTTTTGTACTCTGTCTGTATGAAGGCAGAAGAAGCACAGCCTGGTGATCTGACATGCCAAAATGTGGTCTCTGGAAAGAACAGTAGGCCTTTCTTATCATCCAATCTAAACCATTATGTGATAAACCTGTTATATTATGATGGGCTGCTGCTGCCTGGACGTGCCTCCTGAGACCTATCCTACCCATAACCCTTTTTCATGTTCCCCATTTCACTCTGTCTTGATTAGTTAATGAAGATGATGTCTGCTCCAGTCTATAGTTAATAAAAGCCTATAAATTTCACAACTTCAGTCTTTTGTGATTAATTGTGCATCACATTGCAAATGTTATCATGGTTGACATGATCATCTTCCCTCTTGCCCTCAATGGGCTTTCAATCATTACATAGGTAAGACAACTGAGATATTACTTCCAGTGACTGAGTCATTCTTCTTCAGGACTTCAGTCACTGAATCGGTGATCAAATTGCCAATGAGTACTGTTGGATAACCTGTAGTCTCAGCTCAGCTGAAAAACTGTACTTTAAATTCAATACTGTACTTTTTCTGATCTATTGCCACAGTTTCCTCATTTATCTTAAACATTTCCACTCCCTCAATCCTGTTGTCTATCTGGTGTCATTTTTTAGCTTTATATTAACGATTTCAATGATGACAAAACTGGACTTTGTCGAACCATAGTTGTTACAGCAATTATGACTTTTAAATCTGTTAACAGTCCTGGAGTAGGGCTTAACATCAAAGAAAACCAGTTCATATTAATGAATATACTTTCACCCTCCTTTATCTGTTTCCACTCATCATCTTGTGCATTAGAAAGACTTCAGAGTTTACAGAGTTATGCAGGATATTAGGTTTTGGTTAATTTCCATATGCATGAGTGTCAAACTTTATTTGCTGTGCAGCCACTTGGCCCATTATTAAGGATGCAGTGGTTTACACTTATCTTGATATAATATTTTCCTTCCTTGAATTTCTGTCATGCCATCACTGATCAGCAACTATAATTTTGTTAATTCCATGTCAAGTTGTTTTATTTTCAGTGTGTATCTCAAAATTTGTAACTGGGATATAAAAATGATGGCATTTTTATGATTCCATGAATCTTCCAATTCTTCCAATTTGAACATAACTATTGTCCAATGATCTGTTGCTTTAAAAATAGCACTATTCTGTGCCAACGATCGGATACTTTCTAAAGTTCATTTATTATTATCTGATTGTGCATCTCCAACCAGACATAACAACATTTCTGCAAACCATGGTGCACTTACAAATAGAATACACAGGACCAAACAATCACATATTTATAATAATGTAATATATTTTGTGTGTATATATGCAAATATATGTATCCTGTATATACACAATATATATGTGCGCGTGCGTGTATGTATATACAAAAATATTATTTATTAATTATTTTTTTTGATAATAGAATACTGTTCAATAATCTTACAGCCTGCAGGATGAAGCTATTTCCCAGCCTCTAAGTCCTGATTTTTGATGCTCCTGTACATTCTTCATGATGGTAGAATATCAAAGATACTCAGTGATGGATTGAAGGGGTCCTCAATCATTCTTTGAGCTTTATTTGAATATCATCAAAGGAGAAAAGGGAAATCCCTGCGAATTTCTCAGCCATTTTGTCCAACTCTTACTCTACAGCAATTTCCTTTCTTTATTTTTTGGGGAACACATTCAAAACGTACTGGGACAAATGATGTTTTATAGTTATCTGCTAAAGATTATAATTTCATCATGGATATTGTGATGATCTTTCCTTATAATTGCTTGGTCAGCTTGGAGACACCATTGTTTTGACTCGTTAAATGAAAAGTCCATTCTAAAGTGACACTGAGTTTTTCACTGTTTATTAGAAATTTACATGTTGAGAACTTTGATAAAATAATTAAGCTATACTTAAACAATTTATAAAACACACAATAAAACGTTAATATGTTCAAAAGAATGCTCCCCTGGTTCTAAACAGTATAAACAAAGCTTGAAACTAAATAGTGTATTTTAAACATGCAAGCTAGCTAACTTTGGAATTAGCTGTTACGAGGAGACATATTCATGCAATTATTAAAAAAAATATTCAGTGGCTGGTTTCTTGCAAAAATATGTTTGCAAGTCATTTTAACCCTTACATTGGACTTTTCCCTTAAATATCGTAAGTTCATATTGTTGATGATTTGATTCCAATCTTGAAGAATAAGATTTGTCATATTTGATTTTTTTTTTCTCATGGTGTCAATTTCAGTCATTCTTTTTGAATCATTCTTGTAATTAATTCCACATCTCTGTGTCTGCTTTTCTGAAAAGGCAAGGTTTGCACTGATGTAAATTGGAATTTTAAGATAACATGTTACAGCCTTGACAAGCAACTAACAGGATCTGTGACTGTCAAGTTAATGTGGGGATACTCTGTCAGCCATGTAAGATCTTGAACAGATAAAAGAAATAGCTCTACAGCTGTGGCTGACTGTCCTCAACAATGTTGCTTGCATTTGTATAAATTATGTCACGTGCAAAGTAAACAAGATTTTAATGAGGAAACTTTGGGAATGGGAAACCAACTAAGGTTACAGCTGGTGTTTGCATTTCTACTCGACATTTGCTGAATATTCTTTAATTAACAGAACAGATGGTTAGGTTGCCTTGTTCTTGTGATGTTACAGTACAAAATAAGGTCCTGATTTGTTTTAATGCATGAGAGGAAAGAAAGTCCTTGTTTTTTTTAAGTTGTTACAATTTCAAGTCAAATGTTGATTTTAGTGAAAGTTCAGAGTTGATTCCAAGATGAACTTTGTATCACATACCCATGATATTACTTCAGTCTCTTAATTTCTACTTCCATTTTCATCATGCTCTTGTTCATCTGCAGCTGCAATTCTCATATTTGCTTTTGTCACCTTTCAACCTATCTGTATTTTAGTTGCCACCCTTTGGTTATTCTATCTAATGCAAGGTCACCTAAAAAAATTAATGGGTGATACAGCAGTTAATGCCAGTCTCTCATTGTACAGAGGACCACGATTTAATTTGGACTTTGGTAGTTGTCTCTGTGAACTTCGGACATTTTTTGTATGACTCTGTGCACTTCTGTTCTTGTTACTTGAGAAAGGATGTATTGGCTTTGGAGTTTGTGCAGTTGCTCACCAGTTGATTCAGAAATGAGAGTTTAAGCTTATGATGGTAGATTAAGTAGCCTGGCATGATATCCACTGGAGCTCAGCAATACAAGGGTGGGATATTTTAAAAACTACAAAATTATAAAAGGAAAAAAAATTGATGGAAACAGCAATGTTCTTTACATCAAACTAGAATGAGGGGACACAGCCTCAAAATGGAGGGAGTAGATTGAAGACTGGAGAAACTGCTTGTCCAGGAAATTAGTGATTCTGTGCGATAAGCAGTCGAGGTTGCCTCATTAAATGTATATCAGACAGATTTTTGAAGGATGGTAAGCTTTAGCATTGTGGAGAATAGGAGGGTAAATTGAGCTGCATCTGCAGCCAGATCAACTGTGATGTTACTGAATGATGGAGCACGATGGCCTACTCCTTACTATTTTTGTGTTCTTGACTGCATAGAATCTTATCCAGATGATGCAGTTTCCTCTCTCTTTTCACAAATCTGCTAGGAGGGTAATGAGTTAAAGTAAATGATCACTTTGTGTAACCAGACACCATCTGCTGGAGGAACTCAGCAGGTCAAACTGCATTAGGTGGAGAAAGAGTATGGTCAATGCTTCAAGCTGAAACTCTGCCAAAAGAATTGGTGAAACATTGACTATTCTTTCTCTGCCACTGACGCTGCTCTGAGTTCCTTCAGCAGATTGTAAATTGTGATTCAAGCATTGCCAGTTTCCTGTGTGCGCCCTGAGTATTAATTTTAATTCTCAACCTATTTCTCACCATCACCCACCCCACTCCCCTCCAATGCATCACCTTGAGTATTCCTTTACTGATGGGGTTGCTGAGCAATATTGATCCTTTATCCAAATCACTGGGATTCTTGTTAATTTACCGTCATGTTTAAAGAGAAACAGCTGTAAAGAATAAGAAGCTTATTTTTGTGTGGTGTCCAGGACGTCTGCAAAACAAAAGTTGTCATTTTAAATTTAAATTAACTAAAAACACATGGTAAATAAAGTAAAAATAAAAATAAATAAATCACGATGTTCAAACTGGGTGTCCAGCATTTTTCCAAATTGGAAAATCCAATTCATAGTTATGGTAAGAACGATGTCTGTCATCACTACTCTGTATCGTGGTTTCCCCCTTCTTCCCCCACCACTCCACGCTCTCATTGCTCGTACTGTCCTTTGGCCCCATGGCTGTACCACTTTCTCTCAGTGTCTGCCTTCTAGTCCATGGTGGTCATGACTCCCATTGCCTCAGGCTATACTGTTGTCACAAATGTCTCCTGACTTCCTCTTGGTGTGGACTCTGGATCGACTTGGTGGGATGCATTGCTCTATTTTAGTTTGTTGGGAAAATGTTTTTGAGAATTTTTGTTCATTTTCCTCCTTGTTATATTACTTGTTTATTACAATGGTGACATTTGTTTTCAACATGTAGCTGCTGAGAACAAACCCATGGACCATCAGTCGTCCACTGAGCACAAGTTGAGCAATACTGCTGCAGCTTAATATCAAAAATAGATGCAAGAGTTGGCATTTCAACCTTCCTGTTTGTGCCATCAGTCAAAGAAAAGAATCCGAGGATTTGACAGATGTGTGATGGAGATGAAATTGTGGGGCATAGAGAAATGGGAGGGTAAATGGGTCTAAAGCTGCTGTTGGCTTCAGAACTGACATGAATTCAATGAACTGAATGGCCTCATTCTTGTTCAAGGTATGTATAAGAAGAAAAGAATGTCATGCCCAATTTTTCATCTTTGATTTCCTTGTTAATCTCCAATGGCTGCTGATTCAATAATATCTCAAGGTAATATTCTTGTCCTTGTTTTCAAATTCCTCCAGGACTTTTCCTTCCAAATATTTACTATTTCACCCAGCTCATTGCTTCTCTGAGATCTTCTCATTGCTTGATCTCTTTGGAACTCGCTCAAGATCCTTTATTCTGTAGTTCAACCAACAATTTGGGTGCCCTCTTTTTAAGGATTGTTGTGCTTTCTGAATGTGTTAAACAGTGAAAATAGGCAGATTATCATCAAATCCCATCCCTTTAATCAAACTTTGTTCTGAACTTTGAAAAAATCTATGATATGTGTTTGGGATTTTTTTTTTCCAGTGCTTTAGAAATAACGGTTTATTGTGGAGGATGACTCGAATTCATTGGAAAAAAATTACATTGATCCATCCAAGCACTTGACACTTGCTTTTCCATTCGTTGGCCTCCTTCAAGGGTGCACATTTAGCTCCAATATTTTTTTGGAGAACCTGCCCCATCAGTTCTACACTCCATCAGAGAAGTAACAACTGAAGTGGCATCATATGTTGGCAGCACAAGGCTTTGGGATTTCCATGGACATGGGTGTTGCTGCCCTCAGAATTGAAAGCAAAGAGGAATTGATTTCACAACCACTCAGAGAAGAACCAGGTCCAAGTTCCTTTGCAAATATTTGATCAATCATTGGGCCAGATGTTGCTTGATGTGCTCTGGCTCATGCTTTTTCTATACTTCATTTAAAATAAAAAAAAACAAAAAAAAAAACAATATTTCAAATTCAAATCTGATACATCTGGTGTGTTTGTGTAAATAAAGTAAAATAGAAGAAACCCCCTACCCTCCTCGATCCAACCCCTTACAAACACACAAAAAATAAAAAGCACAGGACAAGAGAACCTCATCAAGAATATTTCACTTTTCGATATCTTATGGAGACTTATAAGAGAAAGGGAATATTTGAGATTCATTAAAATATTAATAACCACATTTTGTAAATATGGGCTCCATATTTTCCAAAATATGATATTTACCTCATATAAGTAATTTTCTCAAGTGGAATAAAACTCTGAACTTCCGCCTGCCATCTATCCATTCCAAAATCAATATCCAATTTCCAAGTTTTAATTTAGGTCTAACCCCCTCCAATAACTTCCAGTAAAAATTGCAATGGATCCTTTGGGAATTTTACCCCCACTATTCGTTCTAATAAATGACCTATTTCAAACCAAAAAGGTTTAACTGGGGAACACTGCCAAGTTGAATGCAGAAATGTACTGATTTCTTATCACATCTAAAATATAAATCCAAATATGTACAGTTAATTTTATGTAACTTTTGTGTTGTCAAATATAACTGATGAATAAAATTATACTCACATTTATTGTACTTCTCATACTTCCTCTTCATATCTCATTCCTTTTATATTCATCTATCTGCTTATTTAAAACTACTTCCAATCTATGACATGATTTATAAACCCCTTCCATCTGAGGTCTTTGTAATAATTTATACATACTTTAAATAAATTTCTTTATATTTCCAGTTGATAACAATAAATCTACCTCAATGTATGCTGGTAATACCAAATCTTGACCAAACTTTCAGATTAAAATCTCTTAATTTGATAATAAAATTTAATATTTTCCAATACCTTAAACTATTTTCATTTGACTAAATGTAATAAATTTCTCAGCATCAAAACAATCTTTAATATTTTTAATATTATAATTTTTCAAAATCTTTAAAAATTGATTTCCTATTAAAAATGGTATGTCTATTTTGAAATAAGGATGTTGTTCTTGACATTAACCCTTCTCTACCAATCTCTTTGTTAATTGAGCTTTGGAATAAGGTTGATAATCTTGTATTTGCTATTACCAATTTTGTATTCCATTTATAAATAAATTTTTGTGGATTTATTTCCCCTATTTTATAAAGTTCTATATTCATCCATTCTAGAACTGTATTTAAATCATGCATTATGTAAATAAATCTCAACCAGGCTGCTTTATTATACTTCATAAAATTGGGGAGCTGTAAACCTCCTAAATCATATTTCTTTGATAATTTTTCCATTTGTCATTTACCCTTTCCATAAAATACTTTTCAGCACACGCATTTAATATCTTAAATTGCAATTCGAATCAATTGAAATAAATTTTGCATTGAGGGAAAAATATCCATCTTTATCCAATTTACTTATTAAAGTAATAGGTAACATATTCCATTTTTCAAAATCTTCTTTAATTTTCTTTAATGAAGACAAAGAAATCAAATTAAATGGTTTTGTTAAATCTGATGATACACAAATACCTAAATATTCCAACATCTGGCCATCTAAATTAACCATATAACAATAACTTTCTTACATTTTGCATAATCCTCATAACTAAAGACATAATTTCACTTTTATTCCAATTAATTTTATAGCCAGATATTTCTCCATATTCATTTATTCTAACTTTAAGTTGTTGTAAACAATTTAAAGTATATGTTAAATGAATCAAAACGTCATCTACAAATAAAGTTATTTAATATTCTTTATGATCTACTTTAATATCCACAATCTTCAAATCCTGTCTTCTTAATTCAGCTAAAACAAATAAAGATGGTGACAATGGGCAACCTATTTAAATCAAAAGATGTTGAAATTTGACCAATAGCTACTACCTTTGTGGCTTTGGCTTGGCTTTGCAGATGAAGATTTATGGAGGGTTATGTCCACGTCTGCTGCAGGCTCGTTGGTGACTACCTTTGTACTAGGTTTCTTATATAATATTTGAACCCAATCTATAAACATTGATCCTAATTTGCACTTCTCCAAAAGTTTAAAGAGGAAATACCATTCTAATCTATCAAGTACCACTATCTATAAAGCCACTGCAACACTCAAATTACCCCACTATTGATTCTTAACAAATCCAGTTTAATTCAATCTATTTTCTATCATTTTAGTTACTATTTTATAATCAACATTTAATAATGAAATTGGTCTATAAGATATTTGTCTCATTAAATCTCTATCTTTCTTGAGTATTACTGTAATAGATGCAGTTGAAAGAGAATGTACCTCCATCGATTGATTTAACACCTCCAAAAATTGATGTATTAAAGGATCCTTAAATTTCTTACAAAACTATAAAAAATTTATCTTCTCCTGGAGATTTTTTTTTCTTTTGAACTTATTACTTCACTAATTTCCCTTAATCTAAATACTAAATTCAAATAATTTTGTTCTTGATCATTTAAACAAGGTAGTTATTTGAAATAAAAACTTATGAATCTTATTTTCACAATGCAATGACTCCAATTGATATAATTCAAAATAAAATTT
Source organism: Narcine bancroftii (assembly GCF_036971445.1). Classification (NCBI taxonomy): domain Eukaryota; kingdom Metazoa; phylum Chordata; class Chondrichthyes; order Torpediniformes; family Narcinidae; genus Narcine; species Narcine bancroftii. The sequence continues at coordinate 17,213,005 of NC_091469.1, read as the reverse complement.
CTTAAATACATAATTTGTTTCTTGTGGTTTATACATAATAAGCCCTATACTTATTTTTAAACTGCATTAATCACTCTAAATGTCTATTCTGCTTGCAATTGCCATGCTAAAATTTGAGCCTTTTCACCTAATTTGTAATATTGCTGTTCTTTGAATTTTCAGTTCAATGTGTCTCAATAGTATTATATTGGAGTTGTTTAATTAATTAATTGTTTTTATTCACTAAGATTATTTTGTAAATCCTTTTCTAATTACCTATCTTCTTCTAATTGATTTGTCTTTCATATATTCCATTTTAAATTTTAACTGAATAACTTGTTATTTGACCTCTTAAGTATAGTTTTAATGCATCTCAAATAATACCTTTGTTATCTACTGAATTAGATCTAATTTCCTTAAAAAAATTGAATTTGTTTCCTTATAAAATAACCAAAATCCTCTTTTTTAATAATGCAGTATTAAACCTCATCTATATGGCATACTTTTCCTTCAATAATTGAACATGCCAATATGAGTGGAGAATGATCAGATAATATTCTAGCTTTGCATTCAACACTACTAATTTTTCATTGTAACTGTGCTGACATTTAAAAAATATATTCTGAAATAAGAATCATGTCTATGAGAACAAAAAGAAAAATCTTTCTCTTTAGGATTCAACTTTTGTCAAATATCAACTAAATTTAATTCCTTCATTAAACTTAAAATAACCTTAGCTGCTTTAACTCTCCTTACTGCTTTAACTGAATTATCCAATAATGGATCAAGACAATTAAAATCACCTTTCTGTATGCTTCTGCAAAAAAAAAATGTTTTCCTTATATTCAAAAAAAAAATCATCATTCACATTTGGTGCATAAAAACTCTTGTGTCCACATTTCAGAATAAATTTGACAAAACATATATATAGCTCCATCTTCAAGATATGCTGATTTTCTTCAGTTTTCTTTGTATCTTTGCTTACAATTTTCTTATCTCTTGCCATTTTCCTTCCTCTAGCTGCCATATCTAACAGTATACAGGTTAGTTCCAGAGGTTTTTAATATACTTTAATTAAAAAAAAATTCAGGATTTATACATTTATCCCCCAGGAGAGTCATAACCCACCTCCTTCCCTTATGCCATAATCCTACCCCCCCACCCCCCCCCCCACTCCCCCGTGTGGCTCATGCACTTTCTGTGAGCTCAAAGATCCAATGTTATCCAACCCTCACTGCCATCTCTATCCTCTGAGCTAGAATGACAATGGGGTCTTGGGTGGTTGATTCTCATCCCTTTTTCAAGGCTGCTATAATGGGTTTCATATCTCCCTGAAAATTAGTTGTTTAAAAGAAAATCAGATGAATGTGCATCATTTTCAAGACTGGAAATAAAAAATTGAATGAAAATAAATAAAACCACTGACCTGCACTTGATGAATCAGGTTTGATCCTTTCATATTTGCGATATCATAATTTTTATCAATGAGCTGTCCAACCAGTCAAAATATTCTTCTTGGCATGTTCATCAGTGAGTGGCTTTTGTCAGGAATCCAGTGACTGACTGAGGTTCTCAATGGAACTGCTGGCCAAGAAAGATGATTAGCCAGTTGCATTTTGGAATTAGAACTCCAGGCACCGATTGTCGGTTTCTTCTCCTTGAGTGAGGAACATTACCAGTGTGGTGCTGTCAACATTGGATTCTGAAGTTGTTAATCTGTCTGCCTTCAATGTTGGACCCAGAAGATCTGCAGCTGCCTTGCCAAGAGGAATTGGAAGAACTTCCAGCTGTGGCTGTCACCGGAAGGAAATTCACATTAATGCACTTGATTCCAGAGTGCTGATCCCACTGAGAGAAGATTGGGGTAAAGAATAATACTCTTCAGCTGCATATCCTGAAATTGTAGTTTATAATTGACTCTCTTGGCCACTGTACTCTGATGCATTGAACCCTCGGGCCACATTCACAATGCTCTCAAAGAAGGTTCTCAAGAACAGCAGGAATAACCCATAACTAAAGATGACATAAATCCTTTATTTGCCTTTAAGTAAATGGATTCATGTGGCTATGCCTGCTTTTCTGAGATATTTGTGTTCATACCATTCTAGTAGAAGGCCATGATGTATCTCATATGAATAGTCGTCATATTCTTTATGTACACAGAGTCCAAGTTGTCATTCGAGTGTTACCTTTGTTCGGAACATACATGAGCCTTGTGGACCTGACTGCAACCAGATATCAATATGTCTTGACCATGTGTAAAGACTGTTTTAAAATATGGGTGAATAAGAACATCTGTAGATGCTGCAGTCTAGTGCAGTGCGCAAAGTGTTGGAGAAACTCAGCAGGTCATGCAGGTTCCATAAGAAGGCAGTCAACATTGTTATGCCTCTGGGTTACTTCTTAAATAACTTCGAGGGGTTATTGATGTGTTCCAACATCACAGGACACTGCTCACATATGCCGTACAGTGGTGCACTACAGTGAGAAGGGTGTAGTTCATATTATCCTGACTATATGAACAGACATTTCAGTCCTGAGCCCTTCCTTGGGTGTGCTGTTCAAAATATATTTATTATTCTGTGAGGTGTCATCAAATGTCAATAAAATGTCATCCTCTTCCAAGTCAAAGTAGTCTTGCATTTACTGGGGAATTTCAGTGAGTGAGGGATATGCTGTAAAAAGTGTGCTGATTGTTTGCATCGTGCTCTGATATGGGAGCAATACTTTGGAGTGGAAAAGCCTGCTAGTGGACACAACCCGGTACATCACAAACAAATTCTCTCCACTATTGAGAAAATCTTCATGGAAAACTGCCATTGCAGGGAACCAGTAATCATCAAGGATTCACTCCACCCAGGCATGTTCTGTTCTGGGTGCTACCATCAGGAAAGAGGTACAAGACTCATACCACCAGTTTCAGGAACAATTGCTACCCCTGCAACATCAGTCTCCTGAATAACAAATTCAGAGACTCATTTAACATCATTGAACATTATTTATTAATGAATATTTATTTTTGCTTCTTTTTTTTGTCTACATTTCTACTTTATGTAAACTTATCGTTTCTTTGGTACAGTTTTTTTGCACAGCCAACAAATAGAAATTCTGCCTGACCTGCAAGGAAAAGAATCTCAGGACTGTATGTGATGTCATGTATATACTCTGACAGTAAATCGGAACTTTGTTTTCTCTAGACGGAATCTTCTGTAGTTGCACCATGACAAAGCTAAAAGCATGTGGACATGGTAATGGGAGGGAGAGAAAACAGACTGAGTTGTGGGATCTAAATCCACTGAAGCAGCTCATTAAACACAATGATGAAGGATCAGAGATTTTTCCAAGGGGATGTGGTCATTACATAGTTCCATAGTAATGGAGCACATGATCACTGACCCTTGCTTTCTTCAGGTGACGAAGAAGTTCTGTCCAGATGGGGTGCTCCATTACATATTGTACTCTGCTTTTTGTGGCTGTTGGTTTCACTAAGCTTATTTCTGAGCATATCTCATCTCCCATGTTGCTGCCTTTTTTATCTTGGGGAGATTAGCATAACATAACATAACAAAACAATTACAGCACGGAAACAGGCCATTAGGCCCTTCTAGTCCGCACCGAACCAAACACCCCTTTCTAGTCCCACCTCCCTGCACAATGCCCATAACCCTCCATCTTCTTCTCATCCATATACCTGTCCAACCTTTTCTTAAATAATACAATTGACTCCGCCGCCACTATTTCTCCCAGAAGATCATTCCACACAGCTACCACTCTCTGAGTAAAGAAGTTCCCCCTCATGTTACCTCTAAACCTCTGCCCCTTAATTCTTAACTCATGTCCTCTTGTTTTAAACTTTCCTCCTCTTAACGGAAATAGTCTATCCACATCCATTCTGTCTATCCCTTTCATAATCTTAAATACTTCTATCAAATCCCCTCTCAACCTTCTACGCTCCAAAGAATAAAGACCCAATCTGTCCAATCTCTCCCCATACTCTAGATGCTTAAACCCAGGCAACATTCTGGTAAACCTTTTCTGCACTCTCTCCTTCCTATAATTAGGCGACCAGAACTGCACACACAACTCCAAATTAGGCCGCACCAAAGATAGGGTTCTCCAGCTGTGCCCCTGGTGCTAAATCTCTCCCTATCAATCTCCATCAAGATTATTCACAGTTCGGGTCAGTTTTATGTCCCTTGTCCCCATTTTCAGCCAAGCTGAAGATGCATCACAATGAAGAACACACAAATCTTCAAAACACCATCTAACAGTGTTCTAATTTAGTTTTCTTCTCAGAGCTCAAGTCATGACAGTTTAAAATTTTTGGATTGCATTTAATGTTGCATGGTGATTGTTGGATAGCAAAAAATAATTTGTAAATTACCTTTTGCTTTAAACACAAACAATATCTTGCACAAGGTGAATGAAAGGAAGTGGTACTTCAGGAGGTCTGGGGTAATAATGTGTATTATCCCTACACATTCCATTTTAATTCATTTTGGTCAAATAAAGTTTCTGGGCCATTCTTGTAATCCTTTTATTTTCATCTAACCTCATATTGTACTTGCTTACTTCCTTGCTGTCCTTGCTGTTGCATTATTTCTTCAATCCACATATATTTCCACTTCTGCCTTTACAAAATATGTTTGGAGTCCCTCTCTTCAGGCTTCGTAGTCCAATGTGGCAACCTATTCCTCAGGTCAACAACAATATTTACTGCACTATTAAATGAATTTAAATACCCTCTAAAAGATTTTGGGCAGGCTTCCTGCTTATCTGACCTTAAGGATTTCATGAACTATAATTTACATTTTGTCACAATTCTTTCCAAAATGTCTGTATGTGTTGAGTAAACACTGAGAGGCTGGAGGAACTCAGTAGGTGAGGATTCATCCATGGGTAGAAATGACCAGTCAAGGTTTTGGGTTGGCATCCTTAATCAAGACTCTTGATCGAAGATCCCAACTCAAAACATTGACCATTTCTATCCATAGATGCTGACTGACCCACTCAGTTTCTTCAGCTTCTTAGTGTTTGCTCAAGATTCCTGCAGCTCTTGTTTCTGATTATCTTGATTCTCTTCATTGTTTCATCCTGATGCCTGTGCCATTGACAAAATATTTAACAGCTAATTGCAGTGTTCGTGAAGTATGAAGAATCAACAGAAACTTAATTGCATAATGCAATTTTTATTGAAGCATTAATGTATTTTAAATGCATCCCTGAAGAGAATTCAGCTTTATGCTAATGCCAAAATTTATGCCAGTGCAAAGGATGTTTATCATCCCATTCTACTTCGTCACCCTCTCAACCAGCAGATTGAAAATCGAAGCAATGGCCCTCCTTTAAAGAAGAGGATATTTTTGTTGCATTAGTCCATTTATTTTATAGATAATATTTTTATTTTAATTCAGAAAGCATGAAGGAACCTTGCAAAGGTATTTCAAATCAATACAAGTGTGCAAGTAGTTAAGTTAGAGACCAGAATAAATTTGAGTGGCTATCAGTATACTTTGGAGAATAGAAATATGCGGTAATTTTGAGAAAGAGGGAGTTGATGCTTATTATTACATCCACTTGAATATGTTACATTTAAATTTGGCTTCTGCTGCAGGTAAATTAACTATTGTATTTTAGGCATAAAATATTGTGATTTATAACTCTGTGATCCAAGGAAGTTATTTTTTCATTGTTCATAATTCTCTTGGCATCTGTATTCATGACATGTTCTCTTTGACAAATAGGAAAATTCTTTTCTTCATATTCATGCCATTACTCTTCCCATGCATTGGGGTCAGATATACCTTGGGGGTTACTCGGCATGATACTTTTCATAGTGCACTTATCAACCTTACATTAACATGAAAATTTAAGTGTTCAGTGCTGTCCAGAACAATCTTTACACACACACATATCTATATAGATATATAGATATATAGATATATAGATATATCGATATATCTATATATATAGATATATATATAGATATATAAATATATAGATATATATATAGATATATAAATATATAGATATATAAATATATATATCTATATATAGATATATATAAAAAATATATATAGATATATAAATATAAATATATATATATATATAATTTTTTTAGTATATTTAACAATTATACATAACACAAAACATCAAAGAAACACCATGTCTCTACCCTTTCTATATAAACCCAGCTAAACAAAGAAAAAAAAAATTAAAAAAAAAACATTTTTTGTGCATATAGTGAAACACATAGAAAATGTTATTACCACAGTGTTGTATCCTCCTGTCTGACCAGAATTGAACATATTTCTATATGGCATCAGTGAAATGCCAATATATTCTAGGTAAGGCTGACAAATTTTTGGAAGGTATTTTATCCTTTTATAAGATTATGTGTGATCTTTTCAAGAAGAATAAAGTTGTTCACTTACAAAGACCATCTATCAATGAGGTGAGGGGCATCAGACTTCCATGTCACTGCTATACATTTCGTGGCCACACATAAATAAATTTCTATAAATTTAATTTGCAAATAGGTAAAGATCTACTGAAATTCGTGAAATTCCCCAGTAAGCAAAGCTCAGAACTTAATGGGAAGGTGAATCCTGTGATCTCAGTCAAGATGTCACAGGGGTCATATCAAGAAGGCCCCACCTTTGTACAAAGCAAGGTTGAGTGCATGAAGGAGATGACTTCTATACCACACCTAAAGCACATTTCCGAAACTCAGGCCTGTACTTCTGTAGTTTCTGTGGGGTGAGGTATAGCTGATGGAGGAAATTATAGTGAACCAAATGAACTTATACACATGACTTTAAACATTCTGGAGACTTTGCATCGTAAAGGGAACATAAAGGGAACATTTATGAACTGTTATGAAAAAGGACTTTTCATGTCATTTGAACAATTGAAGAGGAAATATAACTTGTTCAGAATGACGACCTTCTGTTTTCTTCAGTTAAGATCTTTTCGTTAAACCAACCTTGGCCCTAAAATTACTTGACCAGTACTTCGTGAAGTGGAGAAACTTAATTAATAAAATAAATTATAAAAATTGTAGCTTCATTCTTGTTCCTCATTCTACACTTCACTATGCATTTTTAAAATTATTAATCATGATTTTTTGTTCATTTATTTTGTTTCATGTTTCTCTTGCAATGAAAAGGACATAAAGTGAGGTAAAGTGTCTCACACAAAGCTTGATTTATGCTGACATTTTTACCCATGAACTAAATAATTCTGGATTTTAAAGAAAATGTGGGAGTGTTATTATTGTTTTGTTCCTGTGCCTGGCTTTTTCAAACGTTTGTCTGTCTGTCTGTATATTGACAAATAGCTGTAAACAACCTATGAAAGAGACAAAAAGTCTACAAAGCAAAAGCTTTTCTTATGATCTAACCCCTCACTTATGAAGTTATGATTAAACATAAATATCCCATTAATGAATGAAAGAAAGGACAACCAAACTGTAACATGGGATCCAATAATCTTATAACTTCTGAAAAATAATCAAGGAAAGTGCTCCATAAATTAAAAAAGTTAAATTTCGTTACATTAGCGGAGCATCTATTTTTTTTCCAGAGTTAAGTGTGCCATCACATCAGATATCCATTGAGTGTGTGTCGGAGTGACAGCTTCCTTCCATCTCACAAGTATAGCTCTTCTTGCAATAAGGAGAGCAAAGGCAACTGCATGAGATTGTAGCCCAGACAAATTTAAATCAGATGACTGACTTACTCCAAATAGGGCAAGAAAAGGATTAGGAGACAATTTAATACAAGGTACGGAAGATATTTTCCCAATAACTGGAAAGCAAGGAACATGACCAAAACATGAAATAATGTACCTTCTTCAGTCTTACATCTATCAAACTTGGACGATAATTTAAAATAAAATTTAGCTGATTGAACTTTGGAGAAGTAAGCTCGATGTACTACTTAAAATTGCAATAATGGATGTCTGGCACATAGAAAAAGTGAATTAACCAATTTCAAAATGGAATCCCATGAAGTATCAGAAATTTTTTTGTTGAAAATCTTGTTCCCATTGTTTCTTAGTCTTGTTCAGGGAATCACCACTAGACATCAATAATGGCTAATAGAAACCGATACCAACATTTTGGTATTTGTTTTAAGATTATAAATCTTCTCAATCATCTTTAATTCTAAATCTTAAGGAAATTTTAATACCAAGGAATTTAAAAAGCTCCTCACCTGTCACAATCTAAAATAAAGATTTTAAATTTAGAAGATAATTGTTCAAAAGAGGCCAAATTTTGCTCAATAAAAAGATCTTGGAAAGATTGCATACCAAACTCTGACTGAAGGTAAGAAAAAAGAATTAGCTAAAAGGAGACTAATTAATAAAAATCTACAGCATCAAAAATGTTTTCTGAATTGATACCAAATCCTCAACGTCTGTTCAACAATACAGTTATCAGTTAATTTAGAAGCAGAAATGTGTAATGGAGCTCCAACTATCAAAATAAGGGAATACTTCTTGGTAGAGTCTATTTCCAAATTGTCTGTCCTTATGATGGTGGCACGGCGTCAGACACAGCATCTCTCCAGGACACGAGTAGATTTGTTTTTCATTTAATTGTAGTTAAACAGTATAGTTAAATTGTTATAAAGTTTAGTTTTTTTATAATTATAGCTACCTAATGATGTAGCCTACAGTATTTATTTAGAAATGTTTCTACTCCCTTCTGGGAAGATCTTTGGAACGAGCTACATGACCAAGCGCTGCTGCGGGAGGCAGACGTGACCACGGGTGGACTAGGCCTAAAAGCCTCAGGATTGCAGAGAAAAAGGAAGTTGTGCATAAGGCGGAGGAAGCATAGTAAGCAAGCGGGGGTCCACTAGGTTGAAGGTGAACCCCTGTTGCCTGGGTCTCCCATCCATCCTGCTTGCCAATGTCTGCTCCCTGGGGAACAAAATGGATGACATCTGACTTCAGTATAGCTCGAGTGCAGGGACTCCTGTGCTTTGGTCTTCACTGAAATGTGGCTCAGCAACAGCGTCCTGGACGCCACCATTCAGTTGGATGGGCTCACTTTATTTTGAGATGACAGAGATGCTGCTTTGAGCAGTAAAAGCCAGAGGAGGTGGCCTATGTGTTTACATCAACACCGAATGGTGCAAGGACTCTGCATGAGTCTCCAGTCACTGTTCAATGCTGGTTGAATTTGTGACTATCATATGAAGACCATTTTATCTATTGCAGTAATTTACCATGATCCTCAGAGTTGCACTGTATATCCCACTTCTTCCCCCCCCCCCCCCCAAACCTATGGCGCTAATGCTAAGGAAGCAATTAGGGAACTGTAGACTGTGCACCCTGGCAGACTGATCATTATCGCTGGGAATTTCAACCAGGTGAACCTCAAGTCAGGGCTATCTAAATTCGATCAGTATGAGGACTTTGCTCCAAGAGGGGTAAACATGTTGGACCTTGTGTATCCAAACATTTCCATTGCATATTTGGCAGAGTCCTGCTCTCATTTCAGATACTCGGACCTCTGTAATGCTAATCGCAGCATGCAGACTGCTTGTCAGGTGCTCCAGATGAGTTCAGAAGCAGATTAAAACTTGGCCAGCGGGGGCCATTCATGCACTTCAAGACTGCTTTGAGCACACTGACTGGGAAATTTTCAAGGAAGCAGCAACTGGTGGTGACCATCAATGTAGAGTAGAATATGGCATCAGTGACCACCTACATCAGTAAATGTTCTGATGACATCGTTATGCCCAAAACCATCATAACTCACTCCAAGCAGAAGCATAGATGACCTCAGAGGTTCTTGTGCTGCTCATGAACTGAAATGCTGCCTTCAGAGCAGACATCAAGATAGCCCTGGCTATTGCAAGAGCCAAGCTGTCTCAGGCCATCAGGGAAGCGAAGCGTGTGCATGCTCAGTGCATTCACAGTCACATTTTAGATAGTAAGGACACGTGACCCATATGGAAGGGCATCCAAGATATCACCAACCACAAGACTACACCATCAGCTTTTACAGGTGATGCCTCCTTCCCAGATGCACTGAACAACTTCTACGTATGATTTGAGGTGAAAAACAATGTTGGAGCAAATAAGACCACCTCTCCTCCAAATAATCAGGTGCTGTGTCTTGCAATGGCTTATGTGAAGAGAGAGTTAGGCAAGGTCAACCCGAGGAAAACTGCTGGACTAGGTAACGTTCCCGGCAGAGTGCTCAGGGGTTGTGCAGCTCAGCTAGCAAATGTTCTCACATCTTTATCATCTCCCTGAGAAGCGCTGTGGTCCCAATATGCTTCAAAGCAGTCACCATTGTCCCTGAGCTGAAGAAGTCGTCTGTGCCCTGCCTCAATGTCTCCTGCCCTGACAGACATATCCATCGTCATGTTTGAATGCTGTTTATTGACTTCAGTTCAGCATTCAACACAATCATACCTCAGTACCTGATAAGGAAGTCGAGCCTGCTGGGTCTAAACACCTCCCTCTACAATTGAATTCTTGACTTCCTATTGGGGTGATTTCAAGCAGTCCAGATTGGTAACAGCATTTCCAAGACCATCGCAATGAGCACAGGGGCCCTGCAGGGCTGTGTGTTGAGTCCACTAGTGTTCACTCTGTTGATCCACAACTGTGTAGCTAAACACAGCTCAAACCACATGATCAAGTTTGCTGACGACATGACTGTGGCAGGCCTTATCAGTAAGAATGATGAATCAGCATACAGAGATGAGGTGGAGTAACTAACTGACTGGTGCAGAGCCAACAACCTATATCTAATGTTAAAAATAAACAAAAGAGATGGTTGTTGACTTCAGGGTGGCTTTGGGGGACCATGCTTCACTGACCATTAGCAGCTACAACATTGAGGCCGTCAAGAGTATCAAGTTCCTTGGAGTGGACTTGGTGGAGAATCTCATCTGGTCCCCTAACATGAGTTCCATAACCAAGAAAACCCACCAGCACCTATAATTCTTGTGATGGCTGAGGAACGTTTATCTCCCACCCTCCATCCTCACTATATTTAACAGAGGATGTATTGAGAGTATCCTGTGAAACTGCATCACCAACTGGTTTGGAAGCTGTATCTCCTCAGACTGTAATATCCTGCAAAAGATAGTGAAGTCACAGAAAAGATCACCAGGGACTCCCTTCCTACTGAGAAGGACATCTACAACCCTCTATGCAGGCGCAAGGTAATAAACATTGCGAAGGACTCCATACACCTCTTCTGACATCTGTTAGGAGGTACTGCAGCACTCAGGGCCCTTGTGTCCAGATTGGGCAAGATCTTTTTTCCCCTTACCCATCATGCTCCTGAATTTCTGGAACATTTGTGGATTGGGTACCGTGGACTGTTATTGTATATGTCTTAATATTTTAATGTTTAACCTATTCTAACTTGCATTTCTGTAAATGTGCTCCGTGGTCCTGGAGAAATGCTAACTTGTTTTACCATGTGAGCATGATATGAACGATAAATAAAGGTGACTTTATGTGATTTGATAAATCCAAAAATTCATACTGTAGATCTAATATTAGCTGCTCAATAATATCATCTAAAATTAGGCAACCCCAATCTCCCTTTCTTATTAGGATTTTGAAGTAAAGTTTTATTAAGACGACTATATTTATTTGCCCAAAGAAAGGAAGAGATGATAGAATTGAGCGAGTCAAAAAAAGGTTTTGGGAAGAAAGACAGGTACTGCTTGAAAGATGAATTGAAACTTAGGTAGGATATTAATCTTACTAACATTAATTTGCCCAATTAGGGACTTTGAAAGAGGAGACCACTGAACTAAGGATTTCTTAACATGGTTCATTAAAATAAGAAAGTTCTCTTTAAATAAATTGTTGAGATTCTTTCTATTAGTAACACCTAAATAATTAAATTGATTCTTAACAAATTTTTAAAAGGAATGGTAAAATATAAGGAGTTAGAGGAGTTTAAGACACACAATTTGCTTTTTGGGAAATTGACCAAATTGATGAAGGAATGATAAAATAGTTGGAATTGAATGACCAAGGTCAGATATATACAATAAAAAGGTCATTTGCATAGAGTGAGACATTATGCACAGTTCCAACCCTTGTAATATCAGAAATGGCATCAAATTGTCGAATGGTCAATGCTAATGGTCCTAAGGCTAAGTTAAACAAAATAATAGACTTAAAGGGCAACCTTGACTAGTTCCATGGTAGAGCTTAAATGGTTTGGATTTCATTTGAGATGGGAAAAATTGAAGCAGTTGGAGACAAATATATTAATTTAATCCAATTAATCAATGTAGTGCCAAAATTAAATTTCTCAAATGTCTATTTTAAAGATTTGCACAGGTTGTAAATTGATAATACAACTCGAAGATTTGGCCATGATTGAGGAGAGATGTTGTTAGGAAGGTGAATTCATTGAAAGTAAATTCAGTGATACATGTAAGCTCAGTAAAAAGTTCAAGCCTTTTGTGAAAAATTTCATTCAATAGTGGAAGTGTCCATTCTAGACAAGTTTGCTGAAAACAAGGTCATTAAGACTTAAAATCTGTGTTTTTTTTTGCAAATGTTGGAGAGTATGTATCTACTTTAAGCAGTTCTGTGATTCAATTATGATAAGGTATTAAGAGAGCTATGAGGTAGGTTTGTGGAATGTTTTGGAATTTGTAATTTTTGACAGAGATTGGTACCTTTACAATCTAATGTTTCATGCATAATTAAGACAATGATGAAAATAATACTGTAGAACTAGTTGCTAATTTTAAGCAATCTATGGATAATAAACATTCCTCCACTACAAATCTGGTACAGTAAAACCTCAGGTATCTGGCACCTATGGGGATTGGTAGATGCTAAGTAAATATAATTTCCAGTTGCTTGAGACTTGCTTTTAAAATGCCTAAGTAATACACCCGGATTAAGAATAAACAGTTCAAAAGACAAAAATGCTGTACTTGCATTGAATAAACTTCTCTTGCATGAATATATAAAGATTAAAGAATTTTACTTCATTTTCAAGCACATTGTTTGAAAACATTAAAGTTGTTACATCTGTAGGTTCATCCCTCTTGGAAGAGCTGCCTGAAAGATACAGTAACATTATAGATAAATAACCCCCCCCCCTCCCCCAGGTTTACAAATACAGCCTCTGATTGGGGTGACTTTTACTGTGCAAGGATAAAGAGACACTTCAAGAGTGTAACCTTAATGCTGAGAGGCATTAACCAGCTCTTCATCCTGGGCAACACCATTGCTGTTTCACACAACTTTATTCAAACAGCTGCTGCGAACAAAGCATGACCAAGGCTCTCTGCTGGCTGAATATTTGCTCCCATCTTCATCAAATGTTTTCTTTTACAATTTTAAACTCGCATTTTTTTACCTATTATTTCATATATATATTTTAATTTTTATTCATTTTTAGTTTTTTTTGGGGGGGTTGTGTTTTTTTAGGCTCCAGTTGCTTGAATTCTGGATGCTAATGGTCTTACTGTATTTATGTTCTTGACCTTGATCTTGTTGACCTTCTTGACCTTGTTTTGATGAACTTTTATATGTACAAAACAAAAATTTGAAATTACTGCAGCATCATTTTAATGTGACTAACTAATCCACGAGCCCACATAGTAACAGTGAGAACTTGCAAATTCAAGACAAACTGCTCATAAGGTGAGGATTGATCTCAGGAGTTTAATGCTAAAAGGCAACTGTTGCAACATAATATCACTCCAGATTTGGAAGAACTATGATATAATCCCTTCAAAGTTAGTGCCTTGAAATTTATAGTATCATGTTAGATGGAACATCAAGTTTTTGATTTGATTCAATTATTGTAATAAACAGCTTTAATCCATCCTTTCAAATACTTTGCCAGACCTGATCTCACATAAGTTGACTGCTTTTTGAGGTAAATTAATTCTGACAGGTAAAAATTCCATCGATAGGTTTTCTCTTGGAAGAGGTTAAGATGAAATTTGGTAGCAAAATCCACAAGAACATAAAGCAATTATCTTCAAATGTCAGTGAGTTAAACTGCCATAAAGAAACTCTTAAGTATATTTTCAAAAGGCTAGAAGCAAGAAGTTCTCAGCTTTATTTGTTGCTATCAGCTGAACTGGCCAATTTTAATTTGGGTGCTAGTAAGCTTTACCTCAGTGGCTAATAAAAAGAAATGAATAAGCCAATTTCACAGCTCTTGGAAAGTAAATGTACAAATTTAGATAAACTCAAGTTTGAATTTGGCCTGCCATTCAATATAAAATGCTGCCTGGATATGTGAAGAATGAAGAGTACCAAGCTAATAGGCATGTAGGAATTCCCTTGTGCGAGTTGGCTCTTCGGAAAGAATTACAGATCAGTTTTTATTCATTTCATTTATCCTGAGCAATTTACATCACATTTATTTTTGGCTCATGTCCCCAGTAGATTGCTTTTCAGTCTGCTCTTGCTAATTGCAAGTCACTTCTTGCTTGAACGTTTTTGAATTGATTTGCTTTTTTTGCATAACTTAAATTCTAATTTACAATTTTAATTAGCAACTTTGAATTAAGATGTATAAACATCATTGATTTGACACTGAATTTCAGTGTTTTTTTTCATTACCATAACATCTCCCATATATCTATTACAGATTGCATCTCCATGTAGCTCATTTCACTTAGACCAGCCAGGTAAAAAGATGGGCTATATTTGGTCCTCCCCATCAATCACCTTGATGTTCTCTAAACTATATTCACTCCATATATGGCTCGAGGGTTGTGATGGCCTTTCAGTTCTGTCCTAGGCATTCAGATTCTGTTATTTTTTAAAAAATGTATCTCCACCTTTTACAGGGATGCATTTGGGAAATGGTTGTGAAATTCAAAAATTACAGTAATCCAAATGCCCTGCTGAATCTGTTGGAATACTTTAGGGTGGAGTTTTTAGAGTTGATTGAGACTTGCTTTCAGAGAGATTTGCTTTGTTTCTAAGTTATCTCATCATGTGGTCATGAAGAGGTGCTAGACTCATGCTATTGGTCTCAATAAAGGGTCCTGGCTTGAATCATTGACTCTTTCTGCCCATGTATGCTGCCTGATCAGCCTTACCACCAACTTCTCTTTGATCAGAAGATTTTGAAAGAAATCATGGTGATGGGAATCTTTTATGAATTTGGCTGCCTTCTTGAGGCAGTGCCTCACATTGATGTCTTAAATGGATGTGAGATTAGTGCAGGGGTGGCCAAACTGCAGCTTGCGAGCCACATGCGGCTCTTTGACATGTAATGTGTGGCCACCCCTGGATTAATGCCTGTCATGGACCTTGCTTCACTTGCCTCTTCCTGGACACTTGAATTTCCAAACCAGGTTGTGATGTTTGAAAGAAACATGACAAAATGTAAAGAAGAGTTCAGAAATAGATAAGATCAGATGGGCGGGAAAGAGCAAGCCTGTCTAAAATCTTAATTTTGGGGAGCTGTCAGGGACAACGTGCCCTGGAGAAGGATTGCGGAACTCTGCATTGCATGAGTTGTTTAAGTTTTAGGACAATAAAAGCAAATGATTGGTATTATGCTTCAAATGAATTTTGGTGTTTTGCTTTGTAATGTACAAGAGCAATAATGTACGCTTATTAATGATAAATCAATCATATTTGTGAACAACTTTCTTGCATGCTTGTGGATGTGGGAAATAAAAATATAAAAACTTGAATGACTACTTTTCCTTAATATTATTTTATTTATCAGTTCCTTTAAACATTCAAATTTTATTGTGCATTTTCTGCAGTATTTGGAATATATTTTATCAACAAGAAGGGTTTAAACTCATTCATGTTAAGATACCAAATGTTAGTGGTGCTATTCTATATGGCAAGTTTGGAATTCTTTTCCAAATGTGCCTAAAATATTCCTCATTGCCTTCTGCATCAATATGGGTGTGGGTGGCATGGTTGGAGTGGTAGTTAGCATGACACTGTCACAGTGTCAGCAACTTGAGTTCAAATCCGGTTCTTCCTGCATGGTTTTCCCTGGTGCTCCAGTTTCCTCCCACCTTCTAAAGCGTAATGGTTGTCAGTTAAATTGTCTGTAATTGGTCGGCATGGGTTTAAATGGCCAGAATCAGCTTCTACCGTGCTGTAAATATATATATATATTATATATATTTTTTTTTAAAGATCAAACATTTTCTGTTACTTGCTGATGAGAGTTTATTATTATGTACAAAAGTACAATATACAAATGTTCTGAAATTCTTGATCACTGCAGCTACTCGAATACATAAATTACTGTAATATTTTGAGTATAAATGAAGTTACTGCATGGGAGGATAAGAAATAAACATGAAAAATTAGTGCCAAAAATGTAGTGTGACAAAAGCGCGGACAAGTCATTGATGGTCCTGGACTTGTGTTATGGTTGGGGTATGATAAAAGGGACACAAATCTAATGGCTGTTGGAAGGGAAGGGGGAACGTTATTGAACTAGAGATGCTAGGCTTTCGGAATATCTGTTTGAAAGTAGTAGCAAGAAGATGGTGATGGGAATCTTTTATGAATTTGGTTGCCTTCTTGAGGCAGTGCCTCACACTGATGTCTTAAATGGATGTGAGATTAGTGCAGGGGTGGCCAAACCACAGCTTGCGAGCCACATGCGGCTCTTTGACATGTAATGTGTGGCTCGCGGCAATACCTTGCATGCGGGGAGGGTAGGAGTCACCATTAGGGGAAGCTTACGGAGGCCAGACAACCTATTGTGAATCTAGCATTTGGGACAGAGGAGGAAACCAGACCACCTGAGGGAATAGCACTTCTGCAGGTAGAGCATCCAAACTGCACACATACAGCACCAGGCACCACTTGAGATTCGTCGGGAATAAACGTAAAAATATAAAGGAGAAGGACCTTCAACCCATGGACTGCACTGACTCTGATGCCAGACTAAACTGCCCCGACATCCCGCGCCGGCTGCCCCAGCCCGAGGAGCCAGCATTTGCTCCGCGGCAACTCTCCCCTCTGTGGCAGAGCCACCAGAAAGGTCTGCACCCACAAGGCTTCGGAGCCGCATTTGCCAGGCACAACCACCTGAAAGGGGAGCATTATCTGCATCCGAGCATCTGAAAGCAGATAAAGGGGCAAGAGAGATTAACTTAGTTTGGTGTGTAGACTTGATTAGAAAAAATCTTCCTTTGAAACAGTGCTTCTTCACTACCTGCAGCATATCAGCATTTTGCAAATCGATGATTTGCAAGACAGGGATTGGAAAATGTTTTACCGAACAAAACTGTTCCGGGGTGGGCAAACTCCTCCACCCGCTGTCCCATGCTGGGGGGGGGGGCTGTCAGGCAGTGGGGAGTTGCGTCGCTGGGCAATGGGGAGGGGGCCTGTCAGGCAAGGGGAGTTGGGTCGCTGGCTGATTGTCATCTGCCCACCCCCTGCTAGGCACCCTAAATCTGCTAGCCACTTTCAGGCTGCTGCCTTCGGGTGTCTAAGGGGTGTGCTCAGAAGCGGAGAATATACCTCCCCGAGGTGGGTTGAGTAAGTACACGTCGGGGACGGGTTCTCCACTTTCAGGTGGCTTCCCAACAGCTGCGTTCGGGTATTTTAGGCGGCTTTTCATCAGATGCAAGGATCGACAATGAGATAGACAACAGACTCGCCAAGGCAAATAGTGCCTTTGGAAGACTACACAAAAGAGTCTGGAAAAACAACCAACTGAAAAACCTCACAAAGATAAGCGTATACAGAGCCGTTGTCATACCCACACTCCTGTTCAGCTCCGAATCATGGGTCCTCTACCGGCATCACCTACGGCTCCTAGAACGCTTCCACCAGCGTTGTCTCCGCTCCATCCTCAACATCCATTGGAGCGCTTTCATCCCTAACGTCGAAGTACTCGAGATGGCAGAGGTCGACAGCATCGAGTCCATGCTGCTGAAGATCCAGCTGCGCTGGATGGGTCACGTCTCCAGAATGGAGGACCATCGCCTTCCCAAGATCGTGTTATATGGCGAGCTCTCCACTGGCCACCGTGACAGAGGTGCACCAAAGAAAAGGTACAAGGACTGCCTAAAGAAATCTCTTGGTGCCTGCCACATTGACCACCGCCAGTGGGCTGATATCGCCTCAAACCGTGCATCTTGGCGCCTCACAGTTTGGCGGGCAGCAACCTCCTTTGAAGAAGACCGCAGAGCCCACCTCACTGACAAAAGGCAAAGGAGGAAAAACCCAACACCCAACCCCAACCCAACAATTTTCCCCTGCAGCCGCTGCAACCGTGCCTGCCTGTCCCGCATCGGACTTGTCAGCCACAAACGAGCCTGCAGCTGACGTGGACTTTTACCCCCTCCATAATTCTTCGTCCGCGAAGCCAAGCCAAAGAACATTCTGGTACTATCGCCTTCTGAAAGGGGCTAACTATAGTGTTAGTGGGGGTGGGCTTGCTATCACGTGTTTGTTATGGCTCTTAAACAGCTGAAGTTTATGGTATGCGGCTCTTGTGTTAGGCAAGTTTGGCCACCCTTGGATTAATGCCTGTCATGGACCTTGCTTCACTTGCCTCTTCCTGGACACTTGAATTTCCAAAGCAGGTTGTGATGTTTAGATGGTGTATATGTGCAGGAATTGAACTGATTGAGGTAATGCTTAAAAATTGTCAAATCAGATCACGCTTTTTAAGATATTACGTCAATTCTCACCCTGGGTTATTTTAATTTGATGAAACTTAAAAAAAAAATTCCTGTTTTCACATTGAAGTTAATGTTCCAGTTTTGCCAAAAAATGCACAGCCAGAATGGCAGCAAAGCCAAAATCTGATATCTTGTCATAAACTGGTGGTGGCAACGTAAGAGTTGCTTCTGAGATATTAATGATAATTTGTGGGAGAAATACTTTCATTGATTCCTATCAGAAGTGAATTCAGCAGGTTTAATGAAAGACCTAGAACTTTAGTTGTGGGAACAGGAAAATAGTTTCTACTATTATGTTCCACCAAAGAAGTAATTCAAAACCAACTTGACAGAATATATATATAAAAAAAATAACTCAATCATGGATTGGTGATGGTTGACTGTCTAAAACTTCAGAAAATCAACCATTTCAGAAGCAGTCAATTCATTCACATGAACACAATTTTCTTTTCTTTCCACAGATGCTCTTTGGCTTGTTAGGTACATCCAGTAATCTCATTTTCAGATATACAGCAATTGAAATGTTTTCAGTATTTTCTTTCTGCTCCTTTCATTTTCACATTCCTTTGTACATCTCCTCCAGATAGATTAGCTGTAATGGCCAAGCCTATAATCAATGACATGATCGTACATTCGTTGGCACTGCTTCTTCACAGCTCCAAGCACTTGTGCCATGGGTGGCAGTTTGTACATTTTCCCTTTTATTGAGGTGGGGGAGGGGGGTTGGGGGTGGGGTCCCTTTGGCTACTCTGGTTTATTTCAACCTGTTAATTGGAACCTGTAAATTGACTCCTGAGTAGGTGAGTGAAGGAGAAGTGAGAGGAGAGGGTGGGGATGTTGACTGACACATGAAATAGTACAGGTTGCTGGAAAATAAATGGGGGAGTGGGATTGATGCGATTATTTCAAAATCTACAGAAGACATGTTGGAATTTAATATATTGAGAAAATAGAAAGTTTTCCACTTTCATTTTGCCAACTTTAACACATTGTGTTTCTATTTCACAGTCTTAACCATATCATGGTTCTCTTCTCCCCCTCACTACCACCTGTTGCATGATTCCTGCCATGGAGAAAAAATAAATTATTTTCTTAGTTCAGATGAAGGACCATAAATCTGAAACTTTGTCCCTCTGATAAAGCTGCACCTGCTTCTGAACAATTTCACTATTTTATGTCTTTATCTGATTTTCATCATCCGCAGCTTTGTGCTTTTTAAAAAAAAATTATGGCTTGAAAATTGCATGACTTTCATTTATTCATTTTTTTCAATGGTATAATTGTAATTTCTCAATATATATGAAACTATTCCTTTAAAATAGTGGAATTTTAGTGAATAGAATGTGGAAAAATATAATTTTCCGAATCAGAATGATTTTCAATGGATGGTCATTTGCAAATGTCGAACATTCAAAATTTTGAGAAGCCTACAACGATTTTAAAGATCAGAAATTAATGCTTGTGTTGGCTTGCAATAATGTCCAAATGCCTTTTCTCAAAAGCTGTCATTCCAAGTTACTCGGAAGCATGTAATAAGGTTTTACACCCTTTCCTCATGAGCAGCATGGGCCACATATATTCAGAGTTTTACAACACTAAAGATTCAAGTTAATATGCATGGGGAACTTGTAGAACTTTGGTTAGTAAAGATGCTTGTTTTTTTGACAATTAGCTCTTTGTATTTCTGTATCTCACCATGTGCACTGTGTACATGTAACAGCAGATTGAATTTATTTTGAATGATTTGGGAAGTAGTATAAACAGCATGTTTTTAATTCTATTATATATAATTCTAATAAATCCTAATTTCAAAGTATCATCTTCCAAAAGTATAAGCTACAATTTTCTGAATTTAGATCTCTTTAATCCAACAAATTAAACTCTGCTTTATGTAGCTTTAATTAATTGATAAAACGAGTAAACTTTTGCATAACTTCACATTAAGACTTTCATAATGATTAATAACAAAGCATTTACTGTATAATAGAGATAAAATATATATAAAGTTCAAACTTTAAAGAGTTACATAATGATATTTAAAGAGACAAAAAATTAAAAGAAAAATTTCTCGTGCTCATGCTTCCTCTGCATCTTGTTGAATAATAAGCAAGCCATTAGCCTGGGCAGATATTACAACATTTTACATCATAGTCACACTATGATGTAACACTAGGAACAATTGTCTCTTATAGAGACAGACACAAAATTAACTAAGAGTTTAAAAAACACAAAGTTTTAACCTTTACATTCTGGCCCCATATTATTATAATAGATATTAATGACTAAAATATAATAAATACTGATACAGATGCACAAAGTTAATATAGTAAGTATAAAATTAGAAATCAAAACTTTCAGCCTCTTGTAAAAGATAGATTTTAGTAATAGGTCTATTTAAGTAACCAGTCTTGGTTTTAATCTATTTTTGTTGTTCTAGTAAAAATGAAAGATTGTAGCAGTTGTGTAGCGGGCCGAGCGGGTGCACAGCGTGGCAATGCAAACTGTCACCGGTGCGGTTCTGTGGGCGTGTGGGACCATAATACGGACGTCTGCCTACTCACCTAATTGATTGCATCCGAGAGATACTGAATGCAGAGGAATGTCACGTTGAGCTGTTGAGTCTCCTGCCGGAAGGTACGGGATGCTCACAGAGCCAAATTTAAACATGCTGGACCCGTAGATTGGCAGCAATCTCATAGTGACATCCCACCTTGTCCCATGGAGCCCGAGACATACAGTATATAAACGAAGCCTGTAAACCCTGGATAAATTAGTCTTTGAGTTGACTACTCTGGCGTGTGTTTGTATTTCTTTAGTAGCTCTACAGTAGTAGCCGCTACAAGATATTTTTTAATCCTGTTTTTCAAAATAAATTGAACTTGTTTCAACCTGTGTCTTGCATAAATGTCTTCTTTATGAAATTGATCTGAAGGCATCAAAGTTTTAGATTTAAAATGTCAGAAATGATTTGGTGTAAGTGCGTCAATGTTATTTGAATCAACAGATATTTTTGTTATTACACAACTATTTTAAATAGCTTTGATTTTGCAAAAACTTGCTGAAGATTGTCATAATTGACTATTTTACTATGCAAAATCAAATTAGGAATTTTTTTCTGATTGACCTAATCATTCTTTCCCACACACCTCCATGATGTGATACTGTGGGTGGGTGAAATATCCAATTAATTTCTTTCTGAAATAATGAATCATGAATTTGATGTTGATTCCAATCTTGAATTGTATTTCATAACTCTAGTTGAGCTCCTATAAAGTTAGATCTATTATCAGAAAGTTATTCTTTTACTTGTTCACATCTGGTTATAAAATGTCTAAGAACATTGATAGAGTCTGTATCAAGCGATGATGCCACTTAAATATAAATTGCTCTTGTGGTCAAATAGGTAAAAATAGCTCCATATATTTTTTTCAATACTTCTTCCACATTTGACTTGCAAAGGACCAAAATAATCAACCCCCACGTATATAAATACGGGTTCATCGGGTGAAACTCTGTTTTGTGGAAAATCTGCCATTTTCTGTTGTCCAGGTTTAGCATTTGCATGTCGACAATTAACACATTTTGATATAATTCTTTTGATCAATGTTGAAGCTCAAGTATTCAATATTTCTTTTTTTAATTTTATTTAGTATTTTTTCAATAAGAATAAACAGACTTTTACAGAATAAGTAATCTAATAATAATAAACAATAAAACAAACCCACCCCTCCCCCTCCCACAACAGATCCCTCATGGGAGGCATTAAAATAAACAAAAACATTCAGTAATTTACAATATTACTAAATTCATATTCTTCACATAAGGTGTCCACATCTTAACAAAAAAATTACTATTATGTAAATTGTTATTTTCTCCATATAAATACACGACTTCAACTCATTATGCCATTGAATTTCATTGAACTCTACTGCATCTTTCCAAGACATAGCAATACATTTACGAGCAACTAATAAACGGTGTCTGAAACCTATCCAACCCCAAGTCCACAAACGGAATAAAATAGCCCAACAAAAAAAAATTGGATCTAAAGGAAATTGAATTTTAAACAAATTTTGAAGGGAATTTCTAATTTTAAACCAGAAAGGTTGAACTTTATCACAAAACCAAGCAGAATATATAAATGTTCCAATACATAATCCACACCTAAAACACAGATCTGAATTACTAAATCCATATTTTTTCAATATTTCAGGGGTTAAATATAACTGATGCAAAAAAATTATAATTAACCATTCTATATCTTGCATTAATTTATTTAGTCAACCCATCATAACACATATTTTCCCAATCCACTTGACTAATCTCACAATTTAAATTATGCTCCCATTTAATCCTAGATGTATCTATTTTTTTTAACCATAGTATCTTGTAATAATGCATACATCTCTGATATAAAACCCTTATATGAAAAATATGAAAGCATAAATTCAAATTTAGTTAACTTAGAAATTTTCATTCCTCCTCCAAAATTATATTTCACTAATGTCCCAATTTGGTAATAAACAAACAGAGAATTCTCTAAAATCCTAAATTTCTCTTTAAGATGATTAAATGATTAAATGACAAAAATTCACCTTCTTCAAAAAAATCCTGCAAACCTTTTATTCCTTTAATCCACCAATCTTCTAAAACTATTATTCAATGAAAAAGAAATCAATTTATTTTGATATATTGGGGTTTGAACTGATAAACTACCTTTTGATCCTATTAATAAAATCCTTTTAGTCCAAATTTCTAATAAATGTTTCAAAATTGGTACATTATATTTCTGTAATAAAGCAATATTCCATTTAAATACAAATTGATGAGGACAAAATTCCAATATCGGAGGATTAAAAACATCAAACATACGATTAATAAATCTTAATTGAGCTGCTTCATAATAATTTAAAAAATAAGGTGATTGCAAACCTCCCAAAGCACACTGCCAGGTCAATTTATGCATCACTACTCTTGTTAATTTTCCTTTCCATAAAAATTATCGAACTACTTTATTTAAATCTTTAAAAAATGATTTCGGAAGAGAAAATAAATCGATTGAAACAAATATTGAGTTTGCTGAAAAATATTCATCTTTATACAATTTACTCAACCCATTAAGTTTAAAGGTAAATCTTTTCATTTAGTCAAATCTGCTTTAATCTTTCTCATTAACAGTTCTTAATTTTCCCTAAGTTCTTAATTTTAGTCCATCGATATTTACTAATTTGTCTACATTGATCATAATTTCCTTCAGAAATTGGCAGTATTTCACTTTTATCCCAATTTACTCTATATCCAGATAATTTACCATATAATTCTAAACAATTTTGCAAATAAATTAAAGATTGATCCGGATTAGTTAAATATATCAAAACATCATCAGCAAATAAATCAATCTTATATTCATCCTGTCCAATCCTTATACCTATAATATTCTCATTCTGCCTGTTAGCCTGGAGCTAATGGTTCAATGACCAATGGAAATAGGGCTGGCGACAAAGGACAACCTTGACGAGTTGAATGCATTAATTTAAAAAAGGAAGTTTGACCATTTGTTGCCACCTTTGCTACAGGATTATTATATAGTGCCTTCACCCAATCAATAAATAAGGGTCCAAATTTATATTTCTCCAAACTTTAAATAAAAAATTGCATTTGACCCTATCAAAAGCTTTTTCAGCATCTAATGATACTACCATTGGTAGGTTGGGTTGCTGATGTGAAGTGTTGATCAATGAAACCACTCTAAGAATATTATCTGAAGCATACCTATCTTTAATAAAACCAGCCTGGTTAGAATGTACAAACTGTGGTAAATACTTTGCTAATCTATTTGCTAATAATTTCACTATTTTATAATCCACATTTAATAAAGAAATTGGTTGATAAGAAGAAACCTTCAAAGGGTCTCTGTCGTTTTTTTGGTATAACTTATTATTGCATTCAAACACAAGTCTGTTAAAGCTTGCTCCTGAGGTACCTGATTAAGAGCATCCATGAATACAGAGGACAGATCATCATAGAAAACTTTATAAAATTCAGCAGTGAACCCATCATCTCCTGGTGATTTCCCTTTAGGCATTTGTTGAATAACATCCTTTATTTCTAAATATGTAAAAGGAGAATCCAACTTTCTCACATCCTCCTCCTTCAATATTGGTAAATTTAACTCTGACAAGAATGGTTCAATGGAACTGTCATCTCGCACTCCCTCAGAAGCATATAATATCTGGGAAAATGACAACAATTGGTCATTAATTTCCAGAGGTTTAAAAGTAACTGAATTGTCCTTCCTCACAGCATTAATAATCCTTGAAGCATGTTCAGATTTCAATTGCCATGCCAGAACTTTGTGCTCTGTCCCCTAACTCGTAATAACTTTGCTTAGAACTTTGAATCAAATGTTCAAATGGGTCAGTTTGTAATATATCATATTTTAGCTTCAATTTTGCCAAAATAGCCTTATTATCTTCTGTACAATTCCTCTGGAATTCCTTTTCCAACTCTGCTATTTGTTTTTGCATCAACTGAGACTCTACCAGAATTTTTTTTTCCGTTGACTAATGAATTGACAACGTAAAAGTGCCTTTAAAGCATCCCATACAATAAAATTACTCCTGACTGTATTCTTGTTCAAATCTAAATAGATAGCAATTTGATCCTTAATAAATTTTACAAATTCAATTTTTTTCAATAACATTACATTAAACCTCCAGCGAAAAATTGATTGAATTACTCCGGCCCCACAAAAGAAATGAACAGCAAAGAATGGTCAGAATTTATCATACTCTTATATTCAGCTTGCGTGAAACATGCTTGCAAATGTGCTCATGCTAAAAGAAGTCAACTCTAGAAAATGAATCATGATTTTTTTCACAACTTTCGGAAATTTAGGCAATAATGGGTCTAACACACAATTAAAGTTCAAATTATATTTTCTTATGAATCAAAATTGCCACTCCTCTTGCTTTTGAATTAAAGGAAGATGAAAATCCATTTCCAACCCCGTCCCTCTTCAATCTCAAATGTTCTTTTTCGATTAAATTAGTCTCCTGCAAAAAAATCAATATCAACTTTCATCTTTTTTATATAAGCTAAAACATGTTTTCTCTTAATTGGATTATTTAAGATCTGAACATTAAACATTGCAAAGTTTATATTAGACATTATTATCGAAGTAAAACTTGAACCACAATTAAAAACAAAACGCCTTAACTTTCTATCCCTTCTACTAATTAAAAAAACCTTAAAACTCCCCTTAAAAACCTCCCCTTTCTTTCTATCCCTTATAATAATTCAGAAAAAAATAATTTTAAAGCTTCTCTTGATAAATAATCACTAAACAAAATGGTTCCCAACCCCTCCGCTAAGAAAATTAAATGTATTCAAATTAAAAAAATATTTTTGTATAAAGGACTACAAAGTAGTAACTTCCCACTTAACTGGGTGTGGACAGAAATAAATCCCCCCCACAGGTGGCAGATGACTTTGGAAAGCTTCAGCGACCTCCCTGCCCCCAATCGGACTTGTAAAATGATAAGTCTAAATCAGCTCACAGCCGCATTGATTTTAATCCCAAAACTTGCTCCGGATCATCAATATCAATCAAGCTCTTTGACAGATTCCCATTTCCATTCCTCTTATCAGATATCTTCCTCTTAGGTGAAGGATTCCTTTCAATAGCCCTATCAGGCAGAGAATTAGCAAAGTATCATAATCATTCTCAAAAAATTGTGATTGAAAATTTTCAATACTGCAGGATATCTAAAAGAAAATTTATAACCCTTTCTCCAAAGCACCTCTTTAGCAGAAGTAAACTGTTTACATCTTCTGATGATATCTTGACTCAGATCTGGATAGAAATAAAACCTTATTTCCATGCACCGTCAGTGGGGATTGATATCTATGTGCATTCTGGACTGCTACTCTCAAAATAGTTTCTTTATCTTGATATTTTAGACAGCGAATCAAAACAGCTTGTGGTGGTTTACTCCTTAAAGCCCTATGAGCCCTATCTAACTCCAAACCTTCTGGAAAAAAACTCCATATAACCATATAACCACTTACAGCACAGAACAGGCCAGTTTTGCCCTACTAGTCCATGCCGTAACAAATCCCCACCCTCCTAGTCCCACTGACCAGCACCCGGTCCATACCCCTCCAGTCCTCTCCTCTCCATGTAACTATCCAGTCTATCCTTTAATGTAACCAATGATCCCGCCTCGACCACGTCTGCTGGAAGCTCATTCTCACATCCCTACCACCCTTTGCGTAAAGAAATTTCCTTCATGTTCCCCTTATAATTTTCCCCCTTCAATCTTAAACCATGCCCACTAGTTTGAATCTCCCCCACTCTTAATTGAAAAAGCGTATCCACGTTTACTCTGTCTGTCCCTTTCAAAATCTTAAACACCTCTATCAAGTCCCCCCTCAATCTTCTACGCTCCAGAGAAAAAAGCCCCAGTCTGCACAACCTTTCCCTGTAACTCAAACCTTGAAATCCTGTCAACATTCTTGTGAACCTTCTCTGTACTCTCTCTATTTTGTTTATATCTTTCCTATAATTTGGTGACCAAAACTGTCCACAGTACTCCAAATTTGGCCTCACCAATGCCTTGTACAATTTCATCATAACCTCCCTACTCTTGAATTCAATACTCTGATTTATGAAGGCCAACATTCCAAATGCCTTCTTCACCACACCATCTATCTGAGTATCAGCCTTGAGGGTACTATTTACCATCACTCCTAAATCCCTTTGTTGCTCAATAGCCTACCATTTAATGCATATGACCTATTTAGATTTGCCTTTCCAAAATGTAACACCTCACACTTATCTGTATTAAATTCCATCAGCCATTTCTCAGCCCACACTTCCAGCCTTCCTAAATCACCTTTTAATTTACGGTAATCTTCCTCACTGTCCACAACACCACCAATCTTTGTATCATCCAATCCCAATGCCTTAGGAATCCATTTAAAAAAAATTATTGGCTCTGAACCCTCAATTCCTTTAGGTATTCCTTTAGGAATTCCCACTATTTTAACATTATTTCGATGACTTTGATTTTCCAGAGAGTCTATCTTCTTCAATAAATCTTTCTTTTGAATCTCCCATCCAACGAAAGAATCTTCCACTTTCTCTATTTTCTGTTTATTATATTCCACTTGATCCTTACAAACTTGAAAAGCACCTTCCATTTTCTTAAAATTATCTTGAACTGTGTCCAAAAAAATTCAAATATTTATTGATATCACCTTTAACAGCAAAAATGTCCTTTTTAGGAGAAGAAACTTCTTCAGAAATATTATTCATTTTTTTCAGTTATATTCATAAATCCATGTTCCATCTGAGTGGATATTTGCATTGACATATTGCCCATTTGATGTGCCATTAATTCCAAAATGGTAAAAACGGTTTCAAAATTAGTGTCTTCGCCTTGAGGCCTACCTTGTTTCTCTTCAACAACAATCAGCGATTCTTCTTCCAATTCTTTTAATTCAGCCTTTGATTTCACCTTGCTTCTGGTCTGGACCCCTACAGGTCCAGACCCAGACTGTTTAGAATGCCATTGACCCTTACCAACAGCCCAGACCTTATCCAGTAACTCCCTGAACCACGACGCACTGTGCATGCCCGGCAATACAGAGGTCCACGCATGCATGTCTTCCGACATGCTGCCCTGAACATCCGCACTGGCGGGACTTGCTGTAACATCCTGTGTCGGGTCTGTCATGGACTCCAGCGACTCTACAGTGCACCCGACAAGATATGAATAAAAAATTGGTAGATGGCACTGGGGTAATGCTCAGACAGGCTGGAGCACTTTGTTGCCTGGCTGTCCAGTTGACTCCATTTGGTAAGTAGGCCTAACTTCTTCTAAACATTTAAAGTGAAGTTTCTTCTGAATCTGTGTCTTCGATTTCTTTGTATTAGCTGCCATTACAGTCTTTAAAGATTCAGATAATTTCAAAACAAACATTTAAAAATTTTCCAAGTATTTAAATTCGGGTATTTTTTAGTCCAATTGGGGGAATATGAAATTACACTTCTTTCTCCTTTGCCATCAGGCCACGCCCCTCCAAGTATTCAATATTTCTGACATAGTTCTGATAACATGTGATTACCACCACCAAAACAATCATGTAAATGTCAAACAATCAATTCAGAAATATGAAATTCCTTAGCTAATATAATTGGATGTTTCACTTCTTTCATTATTGCTTTTTCCAATCTTCCTCCTATTCTCAATATATCATTTAGAAAAATAGGATTTAGCATGTAAACACTCCTTGTTTTTGTAACGTTCAGATTCTTCTTCAATTTTGATAACTCATTATCAAAAGCCTTTTTCTGACAAAAATAAATTATTTCCAATTTAGCGTTCACCAACTCATCAACTGTTAGGTAACAGCTCTTTCCAGTCTTCAGATTCTCTTTGCTGACACAATTTAAAAGCATAATTTTTAACATAAGAATTCATGCTACAGCCTTTTTCAAACAAAACCATAAAGAGTGATTGCAAATTAATTGAGTGATCAGATAATTTTCATTAGATATTTGAATAGTATTTACATTAGTGTTTCAGATTTCAGGATCCTCCACTGAAATTTCTTTGAACTCTTCCAGATTTTCAGGCCACTCTTCTTGAGATCACAAAAGAAATTGAGGACTGGACACCCATGTGTTGGTTCTTTTTGGAAAAGATTGAACCTTTGATCTTCGTGAAGCCATATCAGATGGATTAACATATTCGATTGATTAGGATTTGAAACCTTTTTGATTTCATTAACTCTGTTTGTCACAAAGGTACGAAACCTTGTGGTTTTGTTATTAATGTATTTAAGCACTGATGTTCTATCAGTAAAAAAAAACATAAAGTCTGTTCATTCCATCTGTAATTCACTTCTTAACACAGTTTCCATTTTGCTCGCCATAGTAACAGCAATCAATTCCATTGGTGGTATGGTGACTGGCTTTAATGGAGCCACTCCAGCTTTTCCCATCACAAATCCACAATGTACTTCTTGGTTATTCCATTAATACCAAATAATTGACAGTACAAAAACCACCTTCGCTTGCATCAGCAAAGTGGTGTAATTGAGCAAATGTGGCAATTCCAATGTCTGTTCATTTAAAATATCTGTTGACTTCAAAATTTTCTAACTCTTTTAGACTCTTAGTCCAATTGATCTAATCTTGTGTAATGGAATCTGGTATAGTTTCATCCCATTTAAATGTTCTTCTGCACAATAGTTGAAAATTTTTCTTGACTATTAATACCACTGTGACAGAGTATTTAGTCATGTTTTGGGGAGGATTATTAAAGCAGGTTGCACACAAACATTTTAAAACACAGAATATTTGCAGGACTTTTGCAGAGTGCTTTTTGCAAAAAGAGCAACAAAGTTGCAGCATACAGCTTGCCTGGGAGAGCATGTGATTTATGCAGGCAGACTGAACAGTTTTGCTCTTGGAGAGGGAGGATGTGAAACAGAGAGAAAAGAGACAGAAATCAGTTCCAGAAGGATAAAGCTGGTAAACTTTTGGAAGACTGGTCGAATGAGAAGCCTGGATGTCTGAAAGGTGACCTGAAAGAAGGAGGATCATCTGGAGTACATTGAATGGGGTGGGATTCAGGTGAATATGTCCTGGAACAAATATAATCTCTCTTTGAAGACCAACAAGAACCCTCCTAAGTGGTAACTATTTGCATGTTAAGCTCCAAAGACTGGTGAACTTTGTTAATGCTAACTTCTGTGCACAGTATAAGAATTGCTTGCAACCAGTGAGATTGGTACTTCCTGGATCAAGAAATGCATAGGTCTTCAGTATGAAGCTCCCCTTTTGAGCCTTAACCTGCACAGAAATATTGAGAGGGCTTTGTCACAGGCACCAGTAAGACTGTTTGTCTGAAACATAGCTGAAGCATCCTCTCTGACTGTGTCTTTAGTCTTGGATTCAGATTGTTTGACTTCCTTCTCAACTTTACTTCATTGAGTGTGCAGTAACTTGGGATGCTTTAAACTGCACAATTGAGTTGCTTATTACAAGTTTTGCTGGTATGTTCTTTACACAAGCAACCAAAACATATTCCATTCTTCTTTAAAAAGGTTAATTTCTCATCATGTAACTTTTTCTCCAATCATGAATATCTTTCTGAAGCATGCTTATCTCTGCAATGCAAACAGCTTTCCTGAGTAATCTGATCTTTTTCCATTGTTTCCTTGCTCTTTCTTGTGCTTTTATCTGACACAGCAGTAACAAAGGTACTTCCCTTTGGTTTCTGTTGAGATGATGACTTAGACTTCTTTACATCTTTAGGAACTATTGAAGTATCCTTAATATTTCCAAATATTGGTACAGTGTTAGCATGCACATGCTATTCCAAAAATTGTACAACATCCTCAAAAGTGGCATCCCTCTGGGAAGCATCTTAAGCTCTGCAACTTTGGTTCTCCATAAATCCTTCATCTCATAAGGCAAATTGTTTACAATAATTGACAAATTAGCAAAAAAATTCAACTCTTGCAAATGTACACTACTTTCCATTGCATTACAACATCCTCTCAGAAAGAGTGCCTATGCTTGTAAAGTCTTTGTGTCCTTTGATTTTACTGATGACCAAGAAATAATCTTGTCTTTGTGGGCCTTTGTGATTTTATGTTCATTGCCATAATGATAATGCAATAATTATTTTGCCCTTTTTAAAACTTTGTTCTGGATTGATATATTGGCATCTTTTGACTAACTCCTTTGGCTGTCCTCCAGTATACAGTTCCAACTAATAAAGACGTTCTTTTGTGTTTTTTAGTCTTACTTTCAATGTGATGTTCAAAAAATTTCATGAATGTCATAAATGGATCTCCATTTAAAAACTGGAATTTCCTTCTTGGGTAAAGTGTATGAATCTTGTTGCAGCACTAATATTAGCAGAGATATAATTTTGTTTTGCTGTGAGTGATATATTGTCTTGTTCACCATGGCTTGCACAGGTTGTCTTAAGATGAATGGAGAAAACAGATCTTGAACTGGTAAGATGAATGGAGAAAACAGATCTTGAACTGGTACCATAGGTGTAGGTCCTTGAGTTGTAAATGATGGCATTGATGTGAATCCTTGGGTTGTAAATGATGGCATTGGTGGAGATTCTTGTCTTGTCACTAGTTCTCCAGAAACATGAAGAAACATCAATGGTTGAGTGTGATCAACTTAAATGGTGGAACTTTTTTGAAATATCCTCCTCTTGGGAATATCCACATATTTTGTGCTCTGGAGAGATTGAACATTGCTAGCTCTTTACATAGGATTGGTCTTTGAGCGCTCGCAGCGATACCATGGCTCCTTGTGGCTGCGTTACCCATTGCTCTACTGGAAGGTTATGTGCTAGCCCTTTGGTTATGTCACTTTGAGTGACAAATCTTGCAGAAGCCTGAGCTCATGCTTTCACTTTGGCCATATTCATACCACATTGTTCCTCAGGCTCAAGTCCTTCCTTTTCTCTGTTCAGTAATCAATTTTGTTCTTCTTGCTGTTTCTTGATTTGAACCTCCCTATGCTCAAAAGCATATCTGTTGTTCTGCATAGTCTGTAGTCAAGTCTGCTTGCACCTTAGCATGCATAGCTGATATGCTTGAAGTACGTGAAGCTGTACTTACTCTAGATGCTTTTGAAGACTTTGATGATCTTCCTGAGCTCATAACTTTGGATATACTATCATCAGGATTCACATCTGAACTTTCAGATACCACTGATTGAGTCTCTATCTTCTGAATTTCACTTGATACAGCATCAGTGGAACTTTACAACATGCATTCATCTGTTCCACTAAACTTTAAGCCAGCTAACGAGGCCTACAGTGCCTTGACAGAGTCCTCTTCTTGCTTGGTAACGATGAATAACAAAGCATTTTCGGGTACACAATCCTTTATCCGGACATCTAAAATCCGGAAAGCTCCAAAATCCGGCAAGTGGGGAGAGAGACCTGGAGTGTGAGTCAGGCAGGCAAGAGACCAGCAGCACGAGTCAGGGGGGAGAATGGCAGCGTGAGTTGGGAGGGGTGAGACCAGCAGCGCGAGTCGGGTGGGTAAGGGGGGGAGACTGGCAGCGCGAGTCGGGTGGGAAAGGGGTAGACCAACAGCACAAATCGGGTGGGTGAGAGGTGGGGAGACCGGCAGTGTGACTGGAAGGGGGTGGGAGTGGATACAGGATAATTCGGGTGGGTTTAAATCTGGCTTTCCAAAATCCAGAAAAATCCAAAATTTGTAACACATTGTCCCCCAAGGATTCTGAATTAAAGATTGTGTACCTGTACTATATAATTGAGATGTAAAACATATATAAAGAAGCTCAAACTTTGAAGAGATACATAAAGATATTTAAAGAGACAAAAATTTCAAAGTAATATTTCTCATGCTCATGCTTCCTCAACATCTCATTGAATAATAAGCAAGCTGATAGTGTGGGCGTATATTAAGACATAGGAAGTCATAGTCACTATGGTAAAGAGACAGGCTGTAGGTTTAAGATTACTGAATTTTCAGCATTATTATGAAGTAGCTCAATTCAAATTTCTTAGTGCATTAATGAATATGGATGACCCACCTAGTTGGGTAAAGATAGAAATGGCGGTTAGTTTAGAAAAATTCCCTCATGAGTTTTTGTTTCGATGGAATAAAAATTTATTACAAACTTATGATGTGCCAATATTGAAACATTTATTGAATTTATGGACAAGTAAACTTAAAAAATTGGGACTTAAAAATATATATTCTGGAAGATTGCCATTATATAATAATCAACTTGTTCCTTTTACGGTCTCCAATGCCACTTTGAAACAATGGGAAAAGAAATAAAAAATTAATATGATTGTTTTTGTTCCTTTGACGAATTACAAAGGAAATATGGTATTAGTGTAAATTCTATATTTGTATATTATCAATTAAGATCTTTTGTAAAACGGTCGACATATGATTTTATTGCCTGAATCTAGTTTTGAAGAATATGTACTTTCAATACCAAAAAAGGGATATATATCTGATTTGTATTGTATTTTACAAGAAATTGATAGTAAAAAAGACTGGGATAAAGATAAGTTGAAATGGGAAAAAGAATTAGGACATAAAATAGCTGAAGAAGCTTAGATGGAAATTTGTCAGAATAGTATTCAGAAATTAATTAATGCTAGACTAGCAATGATTAATTATAATTTTATTCATCAGCTATATTTAACGCCGGAGAAATTAAAAAAAATTGGTTTTAGTAAATTGGATTCTTGTTTTCGATGTGATTAGACGGCCAATACTTTTTTGCATACTGTTTGGCTTTGTGATCGATTGCAACAGTTTTGGAAAGGTATTCAATCTATTTTTAACAGTTTATATAATATTCATCTTGTATTAGATCCCGATATATTTTTATTAGGGAACATGCAATCATTAATCGATTTAGGTTTAGAGGATTATCAGATTTCATTTATTTATTTAGCTTTAGTTGTGGCTAAGAAATGTATAGCACTTACTTGGAAAGATAGAAATATACTAACTTTAGATAAGTGGTATTTGGAAATGAAATTTTGTTTGACTATGGAAAGGATATCTTTTTCAATTCAAGATAAGATGTCTTTTTATAAGTTAAAGTGGACTCCGTTTGCTAATTATATGCATTTAAGTTTGATTTAAATATATGTTTAAGTGTGATATTTTAGTATTGACAATTTCTTTTTGTTGTTGTTAGAATTTTTTTAGGTTAAGTTTTATCTCTTTTTTGTAAGTGGGTTTTTTTTTCATATATAATATTGTCAATTTTATTAACTCTTCACTCTTTATTTTTGGGGGGGAGTGTTGGACTAATTTTGTTTATTAATATTGTGTTACAATTAACGGGGGGGGTTATTTTGTGTAGTTTTCTGATGTAATATTGTAATCATACCTTTTTAAATTTTTTTTCTATTTTTCTTTAAATGTAATTCTTTATTGTATTCATGTTATAAAATTTTAAATAAAGTCTTAAAAAAAAGGTAAAGAGACAGGCACAAAATTAACTGAGTTAAAAAAAAAACACAACGTTTTATCCTTTACAGGTAAAATGTCCCAATGTCCTCAGGTCAAATAATGCCCTCAAAATAACAAACAAAACTCAGCCTGAGAAAGATCCCTAGAAATCTGACAGGAAATTGAGAAGAAACTTTTTTTTTTAATCGAGTAAGTGGGAAGAATATCAAAGTCATAACCAGTGGGAGTGGTTGAATTCTGCTTTCAGGAGAGAATGAAGAATATAATGAGAAGGAAAGTTGTGTGAACTTGGTGAGATGAGAAATGGAGAGATGGTTTAAGTGGAGCATAGACATCAGAATTGACAGGTTGGGCCAAATGGCTTGGTTCCTTGCTGTTTCTCCTGTTTAAATCTTACATTTTTGATTCCTGATGCATGTCTATTTCAAGCAGTGACAAGAATCGGGACTTGTAAAATCGGTAAAGAGTCTAGATGTGAAATTGGCCGTCTAAATTTCTGTCTGCATATCAAAAATAAACCCCCCAAAAATCTTTGTAACCAAATGGAGAGTGAAGAAGGGGTGGGGGGGGGGGCAAAAATACATGTTAGACATGACACTTGGACATGCTGGCTTCGATGCAACGGAGCTAGGGTTATTTTCATGTCTATTTTCTATTTTATAGCACTACTGTGACAATTGTACAAGTTGCCTTGCATTTTTGTTGGATGAATCTCACACCATCATGAAACATTAATGCAGATCATTTATGATGAGGAATTAGGGCATATGCCTGGACTACTCTAGTGATTTTCTTTTAGATTTCTGTTGTGTGTGGCTGGTTGGATTTTGCAGAATTACTAAAATCAGCCCTCACTCAAGTCGAAACCTAGCAGTTTTTAAAATATTCCATTATTGTGTGCAAGCTTGTTTATTTAATTAAAGTGATGTCTGTATTGACTTCCAAGCAACATTCCATTTATCACACAAAGTTGCTGTGCAATCACAGTGCACTTTCTGGCCTAATCAGGAAGATGGAATATCATCAGATATGAATTGATTCGCAGCCTGCTTGTATGCACAATTGCAAATAATCATAAATAAAATTGCTTTTATAAATTATACACTTTTCTTTGGTTAAATGGGGGCTGGAATATTGTCATCTTATGAATTGCACAGTTGCAGCTCATAGAAAGATGGTTCAATTGGAAATTCTCAGGGCTGAGGTCTGTGCAATCTAGCCTGGAATTTCCAGTGAGTTTACAACTGTTGAAGTGGACTGGCCACCTCTCTTATAAACTTACCCTTGAATGGAAAGAGCCCTTTACCAATTTCTGTCATGAAGCTTGCTCTGGGCTGATCAAACCTATGGGTAAAGTGGTGATGATACGATTACAAATTAAACTGTGGTCTCTTTTTCTCGCTGTGACCATCATAATTCTGGCTACAGTTGCGGCATAGGGGCAAGGACCTGGGCGATCTGCAGCGCCTGTGTGCAATCATCAGCATTGGCCTGGCGGGTATGTGGTGACGTCTGGCACATTGGGAGTGTGGTAAGGTGCCCTGACCCTGGTGCATCAGGGGTGGATAGGGGTGATGGGTGTGGAGTGATCAGTAAAGGGCTCCAGGGCCCCTGAGGGCACCAAATCCCTAACAGAGATATGTCGTCATTCCCATCAGGGTATGCCAAGTAGGCATATTAGGGGATGGTGTGGAGGAGGTGGACCATTTTGACCAGAGGTTCAGACTTATGGCACCTTGCATGTATCCAGAGTAGGATTGACCCTGGAGATGATAACCAGGTCAGCAGCAGAGTCCCAATCTAAGATTTCCTGGGAAATGAAAACATACGTTCATGTGGTGTAGCATTTGTGGCAGCATATCGGAGAGACCTGATGGAATGAAGCACCTCTTGCCAGTAGGAAACTGGAAGCCCCTGAGACTGTAGGGTTAGGAGGATGGCCTTCCAGCCCGTGGCATTCTCCCTTTCCACTTGCCCATTTATCCCAGGAGTTGTAGCTGCTGGCCCTGCTCATGGCAATACTTCTGGCCAGCAGGTTCTGGCGCAGCTCGTCGCTCATGAAAGAAGACCCCTCTGGTCACTATGAATATAGCTGGTGAAGCTGAATAGAGTGAAGAGACTGTGCAGGTCCTTGATGACTGCAATTGTCAGGTCAGAGTGGGGGGAGTCAAACGGAAAACAGGAGTACTCATCAATAACTTTGAAAAAGTACACATTATGGTCCGTGGAGAGCAGGGGTCATTTAAAGTTGACACTCAGGTGTTCAAAGGGGCAGTTTGCCTTTATCAACTGCTCTCTGGCCGGTAGAAGTGTGGTTTCAACTCTGCGCAGACCTGACAGCTTTTGGTCATTGACTTGATCTCTTCAATGGAGTACGGCAGGTTGTGGGCTTTGATGAAGTTGAAGAACCTGGTAAATCTGGGATGGCAGAGATCATTGTGGATGGCTTATAAATGGTTAATCTGTGCACTGGCACATGTCCTGCAAGAGAGGGCTTTAGAAGGCTCATTGAATTTCCTGGGATGGTACAATATATCCTAATTGTAGATGGACAGTTCTGTTCTCCACCTCCATATCTTCTTGTTCTTGATTTTACCCCACTGCTGATATTTGAACATAACGCAACAGCCCATTGGTCATTTAGCAGGGTGAATCGTTTCCCGGCCAGGTAGTGTCTCCAGTGCCACACTGCATCAACAATGGTTTGGGCCTCCTTGAAAGAGGACTGTCGAATTTCAGTGCCCTGAAGAGTACAGGAGAAGAAAGCAATGGATCTGCCCGCCTGGTTAAAGGAAGCAGCCTGAGCAAAGTCTGAAACGTCACTTTCCACCTGGAACAGGATGAATTCATCCACTGCGTGCAGTGTGGCCTTGACAGTCTGCTTTGATATGGCTCCATGGGCCTCTGGCATCACAGGAAAAGAGGTGGATCTGATGAGGGGGGGGGGGGATCCTGTCTGCATAGTGAGGGATCCACAGAGCAGAGTAAGTGGAAAAAGCCCAGGCACATTTTTACGGCCTTAAGCCTGTGGGGAAGGGGAAATTCTGAGAGTGGGTGCATGCATTCAAGCTCTGGACCAATGACTCTCTTCTCAATGACTCAGCCAAGGATGGCAAGGCAGGTTGTGTGAAATATCTATTGTATGTGAGATTAAGGAGTTTGGCAGCTTCGAGGAATTTTTGAAGATTAGTGTTACAGTCCTGCAGGTCATGGCCACAGATGGTGACATTGTTGAGATACAAGAATGTGGTCTGCAGCTGGTACTGGTCTTTCATTCAGTCCATTTCCCCGCTGGAAGAGTGACACTCCAGTGATGATGCTGAAGGGAACCTGAAAGAAGTTGTAGAGATGGCCATCCACCTTTGGCAATAATCTAAGGGAATAGGGAGCTGATGATGTGTGGATACTGTGTGATTTGGATCCCCATATCAAATATACGAGGGAGGGGGTATGCGTCTATTTGTGTGTACCTATTAATGGTGTGACTGCAATTGATGACCATCCTGTTCTTCTCCCCATTCCTTACCTCCAACTACTTGTGCTCTCCAAGGACTGGTGCTAGGGTCAATAATCCCATCATTAAGTAACTGTTGCACCTCTGCCCTATCTCCGGCACTATATCTCCTACTTTTGGTGATGGGTGTACAGTCGAGGGTGAGATTGGTGAACAATGGTGGAGAGGTGTTTTAGAGCACACATGTCAAACTCAGGCCCGCGGGCCAAATTTGGCCCGTGATAAAATTATATTTGGCCCACAAGATCATATCAAATATGTATTAGAGCTGGCCCGCTGGCCACTGCACCAGTATAGCGCATACACAGCTAATACTACAAACCCCAGAATGCTTTGCAAATGCGTTGGCGCCGGCCCGTCAGCCCGCTAATCGCCCCCACCTCCTCTCTTTACTTTCATTAGCATCTGTGACCTGTCGCCCAACTCACATGTAATAAACCCCTTACGAAAAATGGCCAAACGAAAGACAGAAAACAGGACCTTTCAAGACAGGTGGGAGGCAAACTCTGACCCCAGAGTTTGATGAACTTGCATCTAAGAAGAGATGCCAAGTATCTGGTTTAGACCCAGGTGCATCAAAGTAAATCACAGTGTAGCAAGCTAAGCTTGGATTAATATTTTCTTTGGTTAACTTTGGACTCTTCATAGTTGAAAGATTGGATTTTCATTGAAGCAAGTTGTTATTTTTTTTTACTTGTTGGCTTGTGAAAAAAAAAAAATTAAAAGGAGCTTAAAGGCTATAGAGAAATATTATTTATTGAATATTTTATTTCTCATTTGTTAATGCTTCTTCTGGAAAGAGTTTAACCAAAACTATTATTAAACATTTATTTTAATAAGAAAAAGTTTAACATTACATATGTTGAAAGAAGAGAAAACATGTAGATATTGTTGAAAAATTTCAATAAATATTTAGTTTGGCCCACGACTTAGTCCAAGTTTTTAATTTTGGCCCTCTGCGAATTTGAGTTTGACACCCCTGTTTTAGAGCAAGGAGAGTCCACAGATCTTGAGCAATGAGTGACTGGGTTGTTGGCTGGGTGTGATTGGGGGGGGTGGGGGGTGGGGGGATGGCGCCAAAAGATGGGTGGAGCACAGTGGGAGATTCGAGAACTGCTGGTACAGATAGTAAGGGGTGAATGGGGTCCACTGAACTCCACCATCATGCTTTTAAGGTGATATTCAAAGTTAAGTCCCAGTAACACAGCAACACAGAGCTGTGACATCACCAAAGGTTTAAAGTCTTTGTAGTCTGTACCCTGCACAGTCCGCCTTATGTGAAACTTTCAGGTTTGCTGGCCATACCCTGGGGGAGCAGTGGTGAACAGTGTTGGGCTGAATGAAGCTCTCTGTGTTCCCACTATCCAATAGGCAACTCGTCAAGTGGCTGTTTACCTGAATGCCCATCATTGATCTAGTGAGCTGATATGGGCTGTTCTGATCAAGTGCAATGGAAATCCGTATCGGAGCATTGCTTGTCGCCTCGGTGAAGAGGTCGTGTGCTGATTTGGAAGATGATGGTGTCCAAGATGATGTCCCCCATGGCTCACACACAGCGCTGCTGAACACCAAAGATGGTGGTCCCCTCGATTCATATGTGG
The DNA here is from genome assembly GCF_036971445.1 of Narcine bancroftii. Taxonomy (NCBI): domain Eukaryota; kingdom Metazoa; phylum Chordata; class Chondrichthyes; order Torpediniformes; family Narcinidae; genus Narcine; species Narcine bancroftii. Next base: position 17,173,244 of record NC_091469.1, on the reverse strand, counting down.
TGCTGCTGGGAAGGGGTAATATCCCTTCTTCCTGGATCTGGAGCAGACAGTGTCTTTCACTGGGCAGTGCTTCCTTGGGTGCTTTCCCAGCCCACAGAAAGAGCACATCAGGTGCTGCTGGAGAACAGGGGCAGTGGTTGGGTCGATGACTGCACCAGGTAGTGGTGATTGAAGGTGTTCGCAAGGTACTGCTGCTGTGGTCGGATTGTTAGTTGAGCAAGGGGTGGAAATTCGTCCCAAGATGGCAGCACGCAGGACAACCACGAGGCGGCCGTATTGTCAGTTGTGTAGGCCTCCATATTTCCAATGTATCTGCCAGCTTAACTGCTCTCCGCAGACTGAGCTCCTATTGCTCCAATAATCTTTGGTGGATGTAGTTCGACCTGATCTGTGCAATATGGGGATCACTGCTCAAGTCCCCAGTGTACTCTGCAGCTGTCATAGCCTTGCATTCACAGGTACTTCTGAGGGTTCACAGGGCCTGAAGGAACTCGACGGTGGATTCCCTGGTCACTACTTTTGGATCACCAGGAAATGCCTGGTGTAGACTTCATTAATCTTTTGTAGGTACTGGCCCTTGAGAATGTCCATGGCCTCCTGATCTGACGCAGCACCCCTGATCATCGAGTGCACCAGGGTGCTGAATCTGGAGTGCCTTTCCTGTAATTGGTCAGTCTCTGACTGCAAGATGACAGAAGATGCCTGAAGGAATGCCTCGAAACAGCATAGCCGGAGTTCAAATTTGGTTGATGACTCACATGATTGAGGCTTCAGCATCTGCTTCAAAATAAAACTAATGCTAATAAACTGATGCACCATCAATAACTCCACAAGACTGAAGTTGAACGAACTAATAGGCTTTTATTAACTTAAGAACAAAAGCACATCCATGCTGCTTGACAGTTCTGCACTGGGCAGGGGCTGTGGATTATTCTGGAGCTTGTGAGAGGAGCTCCAAGCACAGTCGGCCAATGGGTGTGCCCAAACAGTGGTCTACCACCAGTAAGTCACCTGAATCTTGCATAGAGATGAATGGGTGGTTAAACTTGGTCTGGGTCAAATAAGTAACAAAGAAGGGAAAAGATGTGACCAAACAAAAAAATTAAGTCTGCAATCAGGTGAAGGTAGGAGATTGTGAATGACAGAGATAATGTACGAGGCCAAAAATCATTAAAAAAAGATCCAGGTGGAATAGCAGATCTTCTGACATTTTTGAATATTTAATGTTGAAATCTGTTGTGATTTATTGGAAAACAGGTGAGGCCCCACAAGTTGTAATTCGGCTTTATGGGATGTAAGGTTGCCGAAGAATAGGACAGAAAATTCATCTGAATGTCAGCTGGAAGCTTGGGATCAGAAGAGATGATATTAGTAACCTCACATTCACTCTGAAGGGAATGAGTTGTATTTAAATACCTGGTTTCCTGGATGTATTACAGTTGAGTTTAGCTCCTGATGGTGGTTGATCTTGTTGATGATGGATATTGTCTAGCATTTACAAGTCCTTGAAATTTTCTGAATAGAATTGTGCCAATTATGAGCCAGAAAATTAAGCTCACATCCCTTATCTAAGAAGTATTTTAAATATAAATGCATTGTGTGTTTATGAAGGAAAAGCAATGCAACTGAAAAGAGACCATCTGCATCAAGCAAACTGAATTTATCTTGCATATTTATTTATGTGCGATGCCCTTCACCAAGAATACAGGTCAGGTATCCTGTATTCGAAGTTCTGAATACATTTTTTATGTGCCAACATGACATCACAAGTTGAAACAAATTCACCACCTGGCTTGCCCATGTGGGGCTCTGACATTCTGTTGGTGTAGGTTTAATTACAATAACAGTAAAACAAAATAGCTTTTGGCTGGAAGATGCCAAAGGGAGCTGGGTCCAAGTCTTAAGCATTGGCTGGAGTTGGTGGCTCCATTCTCAACATCAGGAGTGGTGCCATCTGCATCAAAGAAGTTGCCTTGGGTTCCTGGGCAGGAATGGGGACGTCGGCCTCCCAGGCAGGAGTGGGGAACATAGTCAGGGACCACCAGCGGTTGGGAAAAGTCATGGACTGGTGGCAGAGATCCTTTTTTTTGGAACATATTAAACATTATTTCTGCTTCTGCATAATGAGCTGTTACAAGTAGCCTCCTGATGCTAATGTGCTGTTTTTTTTTTCAGTTTAGTTCCGAAAACCGAAAAACCTTAAAACTGATAAATGTCTGGTCCCAAATGTTTCAGATACAGGGTACTGTATTGCTTTCGTAATCTAATCTGAAATATTGCATGAAAAACACATGTTTTCTCCCCAGTCCTTCACCAATGGAATAGTTCACACCTAATAGAAATCTATGGACAGTAATCAAAACAAGATTGAAATATCTCAAACTTTCATTTTTAAAAAAATGTCATCTATGTATCTTTAGTAAAACACTAAAGTCCGGAGACACTGTGATTGAAGTAAAAACATAATGCCGGAGAAACTCAGCAGGTCAAACAGTGTACTTTCTATACCAAAGATAAAGATACATAACCAAAATTTCAGGCTTAAGCACGTCATCAAGGAATGAACAAAATGAAGGCAGGTGCCAGAAGAAAATGGTGGTGGGGCAGGAGAAGAACATAGTCTTACAGGCAGGATAATGAAGGTAGAGCACACCAGCAAACAGTGGGAGGGAGGGATGACTTTGTGAAGGGAAGGGGCTGATGAGCTGGAGGAAAAAAGAAGAAAACCAAAATAGATGTTAATGCCATCTGGTTGGAGAATGCCCAGATATAATATTAGGTGTTGGTACTCTAATATATGGGTGGCTTTGGTTTGACAGTGCATAAGGCCATGGATGAAAGATCAGTGTGGGAGAGGGGCATATAATTGAAATTGATTCGTGTACTGTCAAACTGGGAGAAGTCTGTCATTAATACGGACAGAACAAAGGTGCTCAGCAAAGCGATCTTCCAATCAACAATGGGGGCACTGGATGCAATCAATAACTCCTGCAGATTCACAAGTGAAGTGTTTTTTCACTTGGAAGGACTGTTCTGTGAGGGAGAAAGTGTGCACTGGTCCTAGAGAAACACTATCTTGTCTTTACCATGCAGTATATGGTAAGCTCAACAAATAAAGATGACTAGAGGTGTGGCATTTCCTGCAGTCGCAGGGGAGGTGCCAAAGGGGTGATTAATGGGAAGATACGAGAGGGAGTGGTTGTAATGGAAAGTGGAGAAGGGAGGAGGGGAAGATATGTATTGCGGTGGGATCAGGTTGTGTGACAGAAATTACAGAGGATAATGTGTGGATGTGGTGGTTGGTTGAGTGATAGGTTAAGATAAAGATAATCCCTGTTACTGTTGTGTCTCAGAGCTGAGGGGTTGAGGGTCGATGAGTGGTAAATGGATGGGATATGGTAAGGTGGTAGAGGGAAGCCACATTTTTGGAAGAAGGATATCTCAGATGGAAGACTGATGGAGACAGGAATTAAAATAAAGGAATAGAATCCTTGAAGGGGACTAGATGTGAAGAAGTATAATTGAGATAGATATGGGAATGAGTAAGTTTGTACTTTAAAAAAAAACCTAACAAATCTCCTTCATTACCATCCTCCTGCACTTGGCAGAACATGTTCTCACCCTTAATAATTTGTCCTTCCACTAATCTCACTTTCTTCAAATCAAAGGAGTAGCCAGGCGACCAGCAATGGCTGATTTTGTATAGACTTTGTGGAATAATCGTGCTGCTCTTCCTCCACAACATTGAGGTCAATTTTGGTGATGCTTCATGCATATGTGATGAACTCAACAACTTTATTCACTTTGCCTCTAAATTCCACCCTGACATCGAATTCACGGTGCATCTTTACACTTTCCCCTCTTCCCACTGCCCTCTTCCCCCTGACCTCTTCCCCTCCCCTCTTCCCCTGTTCCCCCTGCCCTCTTCCCCTGTTCCCCCTGCCCTCTTCCCCCTCCCCTCCCCCTCCCCTCTTCCCCCTCCCCGCTTCCCCCTCCCCTCTTCCCCCTCCCCTCTTCCCCTGCCCTCTTCCCCTCTCATCTTCCCCCTGCCCTCTTCCCCCTGCCCTCTTCCCCCTGCCCTCTTCCCCCTGTTCCCCCTGCCCTTTTCCCCTGCCCTCTTCCCCCTGCCCTCTTCCCCCTGCCCTCTTCCCCTGCCCTCTTCCCCCTCCCCTCTTCCCCCTCCCCTTTTCCCCCTGCCCTCTTCCCCCTGCCCTCTTCCCCTCCCCTCTTCCCCTGCCCTCTTCCCCCTGCCCTCTTCCCGCTCCCCTCTTCCCTGTGCCCTCTTCCCCCTGCCCTTAGAAAGTCAATATTTTGGGTCAAAAACACTTAATCAGGACTAGGGTAAATGGGAAATGGAGGAGCATGAGCTAGTAGGTGATAGGGGGATACAGGTGGAAGTGGAAAACTTGAGTGGGGAAAGAAATGGGAATACTGTAATAAGCAAGGAGGTGAAAAACGGAAGTGGTAGATGATCGAGAAGACCTATCACCTAAAGTAGGAAAGGAATTGAGGAATTAGAGGAAGGGAGGTGTTGGTGACATGGAGGTCGAGCGGGTAGGGAAGGAGAAAGCGAAGGAAGACAGAATCCAGCAGGATCAAGGAAAACAATGGGAAGGAAAAGAAAGCTAGATGGGTGGGTGCAGCTTTAATGTGGCAGTTAATTGGTCCAAGGCAGAATTGTCAATTTGGGAATGGGACAAAGAATTAAAATGGCTGGGAGATGCTCTGGCATTTTGCTTGTTGCTGCAGTTTTCGGCATCTGCAGTCTTTCTTGTTTGTCATGAATTTCTCTGGAAGTAGATAAGCATCTTGCCAGGAATAAAGTTAAACAGCATTGCTGTTTGGCTTTAATTCATAACAATATAAGCACAATGTTCCACTGATGGCTGTGCAACATTTGTGGGTAAAGTGAAGCTCTTGAGATGTATTATTCTCATGGTTTAATTACATGATTTAAAATTTAATACTCTAAGTCCTGTGAAAAAAAAATGAGTGCAGTATTGGGTTTGAGGTGTTCCATCACTCATTGAAACTTAAAAACAGCTATTCAGTCAATCGGCTCTTTGCTAATTGAGCATTTAAAACTTCATTTGAAATATGTTTATCTGGTAATTTTCTCAAGGACACTTTTTTTCAGTGGTTGCATTTATACTGCTGCTCTTGTGACGTGCAATGGATACATCTTCAGCTGTTTTCATTTCATGCACTGTATAGAATCTGTGATAAGCAGAGTGAGTGTTGAGGTAACAAGTGCAGTTCCATTCAGAAAATTGTCAGAATCAGAATTTATTGCCATGAAAAATCACAAAATGTTTTGTTTTGCTGCAACATCAGAGTGCAAACATTTATATAAACCACCTTACAAAAATAAATAAAATTAGTGCACAAAAAGTCCAATGTAAGGCAGTGTCTTTGATTCATTGATCATTCAGGAATCTGATGGCAGCAGGGAAGAAGCTGTCCTTGTGCCACTGAGTGTTCATCTTTAAGCTCCTGTATTTTTTTCCAATGGCAGCAGAGTGAGGTGGAGTCCTTGAGGAAAGAGGCTGCTTTCTTAAGATACTAACATTTGTAGATGTCCTCAATGGGATGATGTTGGGTATCTGTGATGTCACAGGCCACATTAAAAATGCTCTGGAGTTTTTTTATTCTTATCCTGAGTGTTTTTACATGTATTTTGGAAAAAATAACTTTGGAAGGATGATGGCATGATGGCCAATAGATGCTAATTCTTCCTGTAAATAATTTTTGTTTTGAAAGATGAGGCAAATGTTTGAGAAAATTGTTACCCAGCCAATGAATAGAGAGATGGAAGAATAAAAAGTTCTACAAATATGCAACCAAATGTGATAAAAAGGGTAGGCAGTGGTTGAATAGTTGTGTGAATGTATTGAATATAATATCTGGAAAGGATGCAGTTGTATTCCACTTGAGAAAATTACTTATAATTTAAGAGATAAATATCAATCATTTTGTGAAACATGGAGCCCAGATCTACAAACTGTTGGTGTTAAAATTTAAATGAATCTCAAACAATCCCTTTCTCTTATAGATCTTTATAAATATTTATATATTTAAAAGTACAGGAAAGTGAAGTACTCCTTTTCTGGATTTCTTGTCCCTCTTTTTCTCTTTTTTTTTAGTTTGATGGGGGGGGTATTTTTGGAAAGTTTTTTTCTTTTGTATTTCTTTACTTTTTTATAAAATACCACATGTATTTGGGTTAAGTTTCAAATATTGTGATATGTTTACTAAATGGTTTTATATTAAATGAAATATTTTTAAAAATGATGCACAAAGATTTCAGGTCTGGAATTTTGAAGAAACATTGGAAATTTTTTGTTTGCACTCACAGTAAACAGAAGTGATATCTCAAGAATTTAAAATGTTACTCCAGAAGAATGGAAAATACTTTTGGTGCTTTTTTTTCCATGAGGTGTTGTTCCAGGGTTTATATATTTTGACCAAGGCTTTTTCCCCTCTGTTATCTGATGCAGCCTTTTTGAATTTTTCCATTTTGGAATTATTTAAGTGAAAGCTTACTGATGTCACATTAACTTCTGATAGACTGTGAATGACAAAATATACTCAATGGTCTTTCCTCCGATAAAGAAGATGGTTTGCAGAATGACTGTTGATGTTTTATTCTCTGCTGCAGTGACCCACATAAAGCGACGTCCTTAACATAAACAGTGGTGGTCAAGGTCAGACCATTCTGTGCTCAAAATTTCACATGGTGTTTTGACACCACAGGCCAACTATGCCCCGGTGCATGCACGAAACATTTCTTAATTTAACATCTGGGTTGATGCTACTAATGAGGAAGATACAAGAGTCATAAAAGAAAATAGAATTGAATGCACAAATTTTAAAACTGGTGATAATTTATTTTGGCTTTGGACACTCACCATAATTTTAAGCCTCTGCTGGTGTGGCTCGAGTTTCAGGGGATAACGTCACATTCCCCTTTTTCCTCTCCAGCTCTTGCAAGCACCTCCTCCAGCTGGAATTTGTCAACTCTATTTCTATTTAATTTACTGAAACTCCATAAAAACAAAGTGGAAATGGAAATGCAGACCAGTCTTGAAGCCATTGGCTCTTATTTTTGATCAGACCTGAGCTGATATTGGCAATGTCAATAATATGGTCAATAAATGCACAAAACTAATTCAGGAGTAAAGAACAATGAACATTTTTAGAAACTATCATTGACTTCATGTATTGCCAAAAGTTTCCAGAATCGAAAACAAACCAGGCCATAAATTTCAATTCATTATGAAATAAAATCTACATTGAATCGTGTTTGATCCTCATCTAAATATTTGCAATAACAAACATTTTTTTCAGTTGGAGAAGATTATTGCTGTATGGAATGCTTGGACAAAAACTGACAATTTAAGGTCTTGCATCAGTATTTGAAAAGATGATGGAGAATATAAATATCTGATTGTTATTTGTGCAGATGATCCAATTTTTGTACTAACATGGGTGTGAAGAGGCAAGTGCACAGTCACCTGCTGATTTGCTGGTTTTCTCTTTCTTTGGTAGAATTTGAGAACTTTCAAATTAACTTTATTTTTTCTTTGAATTAAACCCTATGTCAATTCAGTGATTCAAAGATTAATTGGTAAATGTTATTGTAAAACAATTGTTTGTGTTTGTGTTTTTAATTTTTTTTTAATTTTGGTACTTTCCAAAATACCACTGAGGGGGAAAACATCTAAACTTATCAATTCAATGAAATTATGATTCATGTTTTCCAGATCTTTCCACTCAATTTGAATTTGATAAACCCAGAGAATGGAGTCCTTTTATTTGGAATAATTTGATGTTTCTTTAACCAACCCTTATTTTTCACTGAGAACTATTTCTGGAGGGGTTGTGTTTTTTTTCTTGAAAGTTCCTGGTTGCAAGGAATAAATTGGTCCTTAAGGAATGCAAAAGGACACAGTTAAGAAGCTGCATATATTTTATGTTTGTACCATGGCTCCTCATTTAAAAAAAAAACAAAAGCTATTTTAATATTTACAAGTCCAGGAGGATGATCATTTGAAATGAAGACAGATATTTCTTCTTTGCTCAGATTAGGCTTGAACATAGTTCTCCAAGTTAAAATGTCATGTTTCAGGATGCAAGAAACAAATTAACTTTCTATTCCATTTTCCTGAATATTATGGCATTTATATGAACACCACATTGGAATGAGTGAAGTTTATACTCAAGTATAAGGGACAAATACAATGCAATGAATACCTGGCTTGTTGCACCTTCTCTGGTACATAAGACACACCACATATGAAAAAGGAAGAAACAATAAATAGAAAGGAAGTAATCATAAATATTCATGTGAGTTCCATATTTGTGCTGTTTCTGGGCAAAGATATTTCAGCTAAATTTCCTTGTTAGGTTCATTAGAGGTTCTTTTCTATACTTAATATGGGTCTCCATAAAAAAAAAATTGAAGCAGTCACCACCTCTTTTCTCAATCAAATCCACCCCCCCCCCCCCGTAGCTCCAGAGACCCTTTTCAAGTTCTATTCACTCCTCTGCTTTCTTCAGTTTTCTTCAATCATTTATAACCCAGCAATTCAACCATTATTTTAAAGTTTATTTTCTTTCTCCCCATTACCCATGCTTTCAACAGTTTTTTAACAAAGCTTATAAGCAAGAACATGTAGTTTATTCAAGATTTCAATACATCAGTTGTAACCTCTCTGTTTTTCATTTCCGTTGATGGAATGTTTTATTTATATATTTATGATCTTGCCAACCAATATTATTGAAATTACTTTGGAAGCAATAGCTCACACTCCATTTCATTCTACCCCACCAACCAACTTTTTAAGATCTTGTTGCCTAGTAGTTCAATTTATTCAGCTCCAATTGTTAATGAATATCAACATGCACTGAAAGTTCTTGGCTGTGGAGAATAAAATAATTTTAAGAAATGCAAAAGTGCATTGTTAAATAGTTGTATATATTTTATCCTTGTACCAGAGCTCTTTATGAAGACAGAAAAATCCATTATCACACTGAAAGGCTCCAAAAATAATTGTGATAATTGTTCTTAACTTCTCCCAAAATCTATTTTCGAGGGTACATATCAATATGTAAGAAAGACAAGGAATACAAAATGTGTGTTTTTTATTCAATGGTTGTTCACAAGCAGTCTTGACCTTTATGCAAAGCTGTGGCTGGATCAGTATTGAGGACTGACTCGTGTGTCTTCAAGTAACTGCTGCCATATTGCTGTGGTTCTGGTAGCAAGTTGCTCATTTCATTATTTCTATACAGAGTTCGGGTGCACACTGAAGGACAAATGCACATGTACCTGACCTCTGACCTCCCAGGACACACCACTGAGTATTGTATGTTTGTACTCTGCATTTTGCATGTTTCATGGACTTCAAATTTATCACCTCTGGTTTCAAATCCAAACCTGCCACTTTTGTCAGTTAATATTATATTTACACAAATATTATTCTGCTCTTCCAGAGGTGGTGATGGAAGCCTCCAGAAGTCGAATCCACTGAAACTTTAATTCCTCAAGAGTCAAGTTTTAGAATTCTTCAACCTTTGATGCCAACTTCATTCTACTTTTTTTTTCCTTAAAAATCTCCTCTTTGGCAAGCTTTTAGATATGTTCACTGAAAATACTGCTTGTGGCAAATTTTATTTGATTACTGTCCCATTGAGGATTTTTTTAACACTTTATTGCATTAAAGAGTCTCAGCAGAAGGATAATGTTTATAATTTAGATTTGTTTTTATGAACATGAGCACGGGGGAGTGAACAGTGAATAAAAAAAAAGTATGAACATAGTTGGCCTTGAGGGAAAATTTAAAAAAACCTGCAGGTGTGAGAAATCTGAAGAGGAAAGAAACTTGCTGGGAATGTTGAGAAAGTCGTGCAGTAAATGTAGAGAGAAATTGTGAGCTTTGCGGAAAGCAAACTTGATGGAGGACCAATGACCGAAAACACCAACTGATTTTCTCTGTCTGTGGATACTACCTCACCCTGCTGAATATTTCCAGGATTTTTGTTCCTTTACATGATTGTAATGTTGGAAATGATTAGGCTCCATTAGTAGTTTTAAATGCACTTGTTTCCAATCAAAAGTAAATAATTTAATGGACTTAACCAATTCAGATGGTCTTTATATTAGTCTTGCAAACCAGTTAGTTTCTGGGACTGATTATTATGTGTGGTTAAAACTGTCTAAATCTTGATGTTTTAACAGCCAAGCAATTTGTTAAATATTATGCATTCCACATCAGCACTCAAGAAGGTTTCTGGCATGAGAGGCATTGATATTTAAATATTGCATTGGTGAAAGCAGTGATGAAAAATGCTGAGAATCTGAAATAAAATGTTACCAATGCACACTCTCTTAATAGGTGAAAACTTTGTCAGTAATTGGGGTCCTCTCTTTCCATGTTATGAATGGAGCATCAAACTTGTGCGTCTATAATCATTTTTTTTTTGTTATTGTTTCCTTGGTGAGGTATCGTGTTGTCCCAAGAACAAATGTGATGTTCAGACAAGTGTATTTGTGTTGATACAAGTCAATCCCCTTGGAAAAAAATGAGTGCCAGTGTACTCCCTGCGGGGTTGTGGTTCAAGCAGGCAATTCGTGAGGTCATTTGCAGAAAGTGTCTGTAGATTAGTGCTGCATGTAATTCCCCAGATCTTTGGCAGATTGCCTGGATAAGAACATTGCAGGAAATAATTGGATTTTTCTGTCTTCACATTTTTATTAGAAACTTGCATTTTTACAGGACAATCTCTTAGCACTTGTTCACAAAAATAACCATCCAATTGTCACAACCTAATTCTTACCCAAACATTCCAGGTATGTATCTATAATATTTTATATATTATTAACAACACCTCATATTCTTTCTGGGCACCCTCCAACTAGATGGCATTAACATTGATTTCTTTGTATTATGTTTATCTTCACCCACCCTCATTCATTCCCTATCCTTATGCCTCCAGTCCTTCAGCTCTGCATTTTCAGAGCTACATCCCTCTGCTTGATTAATTTTCAGCTTCTCTCTCCTGCATTCTTGTGGCCTCTTGGCCGTTGGCCTGTGCTCCTTGTCCTTCTTCCCTCCTCCTCCCACTTTTTTTTATTCAGGTACCTTCCTACTCTTTGCTCAGATCATGATGAAGGGCTAAGGCCCAAAATGTTGGTTATATATGTGTGCCTTCGATGAACGCTGTGGAACCTGCCAAATTTTTCCAGTAATTCCGTTTGTTAACTACAATTACAGTGTCCATAGACTTTCTTGTTTTCCTGAAGTATTTATCTAATTTGCTCTGAAAATAATTTCTCTAAAATGTGTCTGTTATACATATTAGTGGTATGTTCTAGTTATAAACAACTCATGTTTATTTATTTGTCCTTGCTACCTCAAGCTCTTGCGCTGGTTAGTTTAAACCTATAACCTCCGTTAAATGTTACCCTCTGGGATCAGCTGAAGACTGCCATACTGCAATCCACTGAAGAGGTACTGGGCTTCTCCTCCAGGAAAAACAAGGACTGGTTCGACGAAAATAACCAGGAAATCCAGGAGCTGCTGGCAAAGAAGCGAGCTGCCCACCAGGCTCACCTTGCAAAGCCGACCTGGTGGACTAGCCTCGCCAAACGAACCCAGCTCAGCGCGGACATTGGCGACTTCAGGGGTTTTTATGAGGCTCTAAAGGCTGTGTACGGCCCCTCACCCCAAGTCCAAAGCCCGCTGCGCAGCTCAGATGGCAAAGTCCTCCTCAGAGACAAGATCTCCATCCTCAACCAATGGTCAGAACACTTCCAATCTTTTCAGTGCCAACCGCTCAGTCCAAGAATCCGCCCTGCTCCAGCTCCCTCAACAGCCCTTAAGGCTAGAGCTGGATGAGGTCCTCACCCGGGAAGAGACATATAAGGCAATTGAACAACTGAAAGTGGCAAAGCAACAGGTATGGATGGAATCCCCCCAGAGGTCTGGAAGACTGGCGGCAAAACTCTGCATGCCAAACTGCATGAGTTTTTCAAGCTCTGCTGGGACCAAGGAAAGCTGCCTCAGGACCTTCGTGATGCCATCATCATCACCCTGTACAAAAACAAAGGCGAGAAATCAGACTGCTCAAACTACAGGGGAATCACGCTGCTCTCCATTGCAAGCAAAATCTTCACTAGGATTCTCTAAATAGAATAATACCTAGTGTCGCCGAAAATGTTCTCCCAGAATCACAGTGCGGCTTTCGCGCAAACAGAGGAACTACTGACATGGTCTTTGCCAAGGCAAATAGCGCCTTTGGAAGACTACACAAAAGAGTCTGGAAAAACAACCAATTGAAAAACCTCACAAAGATTACCGTATACAGAGCTGTTGTCAAACCCACACTCCTGTTCAGCTCCGAATCATGGGTCCTCTACCGGCATCACCTACGGCTCCTGGAACGCTTCCACCAGCGTTGTCTCCACTCCATACTCAATATTCATTGGAGTGACTTCATCACCAACATCGAAGTACTCGAGATGGCAGAGGCCGACAGTATCGAATCCAGAATGGAGGACCATCGCCTTCCCAAGATCGTGTTATATGGTGAGCTCTCCACTGGCCACCGAGACAGAGGTGCACCAGAGAAGAGGTACAAGGACTGCCTAAAGAAATCTCTTGGTGCCTGCCACATTGACCACCGCCAGTGGGCTGATCTCGCCTCAAACCGTGCATCTTGGCGCCTCACATTTCGGCGGGCAGCAACTTCTTTTGAAGAAGACCGCAGAGCCCACCTCACTGACAAAAGACAAAGGAGGAAAAACCCATCACCCAACCCTAACCAACCAATTTTCCCCTGCAACCGCTGCAACCGTGTCTGCCTGTCCCGCATCGGACTTGTCAGCCACAAACGAGCCTGCAGCTGACGTGGACATTACCCCTCCATAAATCTTTGTCCGCCAAGCTAAAGAAGAAAAAGATGACCTCCGTTATTAAACATCAATTAAAAATCTTCCACTTACATTGCCTTCCTTCATATTTCCCATCCCCTTCAACTTAAACTTCAGTAGGCCAGCAGGAAGAAAATAATTTTCTCTAATTTCTCCATTGAACTAAAAATGTTAATCACTATTACCATTTGAGCAAATATCCTCTCCTGAGACAGTTCACTGGGTTTAATCCTGTACTGTCAGTCATGCTCAGGTCACTAAAGTGTACTGCATGCCATCTATGGACTCTGGGCCATGCAAGTAGATGTTGCTTCCTCAGGAAGTGGATTTTTTTTTAGACAAAATGTCCTCTTTCAATGATTTATAAATGTCCTCTTTTGCCACATCTTAGATCTTATTGTCATCTGTGGTGTCATCAGCCAGCGATTCACATGAGTCGGTGATGATTGTTCTCTTGTTCCAAATATCTTAGATAAGACATCTTTGAAGCAATTTATTTTTGTGTCGACTTGGAAATGGAGCACAGAGGAGAGTGCTTATTTCAGGAATATGGTATCAGGTACATAGACAATTTGGTATGCATATTGATGTTTTAACATGTCAAAAGTGTTGATGATGGGACTGACAGCCTTAAAGAGGACATTGGTTCAGCTATTCTGGTCATTGAATTATCTCACTATGCAGAGACAGTGCCGTTCTTATATTTCAATTCCTTTGAAGAATTGATTATGACTTGTCCATGAATTGTCTTGATATTAGCATCTGGTGCCTCTCATGTGTCTCTTGTGGACCGCAGGCTTGGTGCTGGATATGACTGAAGGTTGTGATGTTGCACAGGAGATTTTGCTGAGTTTCATTATCATTATCTTCACTGCCTTCACTGATCAGCGACTCTAAAGTTGTGGAAAGTCACCCTTGTTCTTCAGAGTTTTGTGGTGAATTTTGAAGGTATCATCTGCCTTATGGATGTAGTGAAGGAGACAACAATAATTTGGAACTTATTCCTGGGCATATGTGTTTCCAAATTTTATTGACAAACCAAAAAGCAATGGCAGAATTGAGTGGAGTTGATAAAAATCAATAGTTTTCTGCTCATTCTCAAGCCTGTCTTCATTCCAGCTGAAAGACTTGTGAGGTGAGAGGCAATATTTTAATGAGGATGATAATGTGCAAGATTGTACTTTAGACATAGTCATTCATAACCAACATGCCATGGGTATTACAAAAAGGGATGGTAACACACTTCTGAGCTCAGCCATACTTGAGAAGGATTCTCTCAAATTGCTCAGTTGATGGAGCAAAGTACTTGTTAAGTCCCAAGGACAATGTTGAGTGTTGATGGTGTACTTTGTTTCACCTGGAGTTGTCTTGCAATGAAGATCAAGCTCTTTCCATTGTTGAATGACAGATTCTTTACTGTGATTCTCAAAGTTGCTCATTGCAATAACATCACAATTTGGAGGACCTAAGCAAAATTCTAAATGCAGCAATCATTTTTGTCTCCGTTCTTGAACATGTTCATAATCACAGTGCATCTGAAGTCTTTTGGTCTTCTTCATTTACGGATGTGGGAGAGAGCATTATAAGTATGTTGCAGAGTTGCCACAGCAGGATTTAGCAAATTGGTAAGGGTTTTGTCTGCTTTGGAGCCCCCCCTGTCTTTTATGAGATGGGTTTTTTAACCTCCTGACCAAGTTGTGGTGGTGTTGAGATAATGGTGGGTAAGTGACATTGAAAGTTGGCATTGTTTAAAAAATGAGTTTGGATTGAGGAAATCTTCAAAGTAATCCTTCCAATGTGAAACCTGAGGTCATGAATTTCCATCACAAGAAAAAAGAGTAAATAGCCTGTATATTCTGTTGATGTGCAAGACATCAAGTTGAAAGGTTACCTGACTTTAATGCCCAACCTGACGTGGAACGTTTTTCTTTTGGGAGTCAGCAAACTCTGCCTGAAGAATGCTTCAGAGTTCTACTGGCAGAATAAGTTTCAGCATTCATTTTGAAAGGGCTAGAATATGAGAGCAAGATATAATGATGAGGCAGACCACCTCTTTTTGAAATCTTGGAGTGTTTTGGTAAATTTTGGACTCCAAATCAAAGCAAAGATGTGCTGCCATTGGACAGGGTCTAAAGGAGGTTCATGAGATTGATCGTGGAGATGATGACTTAACATGAGGACCACTTGATAGTTTTAGGTCAATACTTGCTGGTGTTTAGAAGGGCGAGGAGAATCTCATTGAAACCTATTGAATGTTGAAAGGGCTTAATAGAGGGGTTGTGGAGAGAATGTTTCCAGCAGTGGGAGAGTCTAGGACAGTGATTCTCAACCCTTTAATTTTCACCACGCACGTACCACATTAAGTAATCCTTTACTAACTTCAGAGCACCTATGCTAACCCTAACCCTAATGTGCTATGTGAGTGGGGATAAAAAAGGTTGAGAACCACTGGTTTAGGACTAGAGGGCACAGCCAAAAGAATTAAAAAAAAATCCCCTAGGAACAGAAATGAAGATAATTGTTTCAGCAAGAGCAATATTTTTCAAACTTTTTCTTTCCACTTTAATACCATTTTAAGTATTCCCTATGCCGTCAGTACTCTGTGATTAGTAAAGGATTGCTTAAGGTGGTACGTGAGTGGGAAGGGAAAATTGAGAATCACTGCTCTAGACCCAGCAACCAACCATTTTAACATCCTAATCATTCCTATAATAACATGCATGTCCTTGACCTTGACCATTGTTAGGATGAGGCGCAATGTAAACTTGAGAAACTTGTAAAATTTCTCCTGGACAGCCTCAAACCTAATGGTTTTCACTCTATCTGTCTCTCTAACTCTCACGCCATCTACCCTATCACCTCTGGGCTACTTCCACAGCTTTTTCTCCCTTTATATGTGTATTTTTACCTTTTCATCTGAGTTGATAAAGGTTTCCAACTAGAATTGTTGACTGACCATTTCTACCCATGGGTATTATCTGACCTGCTGATTCTCCACAGTTCTTTGTCTGCTCAAGTTACCTTTGTTGGTTAAAATTTCTTGCTATTTTCTGCATGTTTAAATGATTAAGGAAGATACTGAGACTATATTTTGCCACAGGAGAGGAACCAGATAAAGAATCATGTGTGTGGCCTCCATCGGTCATGGTCCACCATGGGTGCTGCTCCTCTGGTAGTCACTGGTTTGTTGAGCGAAGCTGGAGTGGACTCTCCAGGCCACAAGCCAGGAAAGAGTTGGTATGGAGATCTGTCTGTTGTTCATGCAGTGGGACCCCCTCCCCTCCATGCTCATGAGAGGTTCTAAGAAATTATGAAAGTCAATACACTTTGTTGCCAGCAGCATTGCAGGAGTTGCCCTACCAGTGTTGGGTGCAGCAGTCAACTGCCTTCAGGACTCTAATGTTTTCCTGAGATTACTCCCAAAGCTTTTCCCATGAGCGGGTATAGCTACAAGGCAGGAGAGGTTTAAAATCAGATTTTATCTTCTGCTGGATGAATTAACATCCATGGTTAACGAGCTCTATCTTCCTGGAGCATCTGGTTTAAATGTGCCTGTGTCCTGCTGATGCCCCTTCTACTGTCAGTGAGAACAGCTCCAATGGGCATAAGAACAATGCCACACATGAAGGCCAGGACTTGGACTTGGTTTTTCGAGGCTGCTTGAGATGCACGCCATGAAAAGCAATGGAAGCTTGTCACCACTACCACCCTTCAGCTGCGACCATCTTTAGAGCTCAGATGAAGAATAGGATACATTTATTTAAGTCTGTGAGCCAATAATTAATTCAAAATCAGTTGAATATCTTTGGCAGTGGGAAAAAGAAAACTAATCTGGATGAGGTAGCAAATGACAACATGACTTTGAGGCAAAATCCTGTTGGATAATTTGAGCATTTCTAAAAATAATTCTGACTCTATCTATTGATCAGTGTAATCTGGTTCATCTTGTCTGCCTGGAGTTCATTTAGGCTTATAATATGATCTCTCACGCGAGACTAGTCTGAAAAGTTGGAGCCCATGGGTTCTCATTAGATCCAAAAATGGCCTGATGATTGAAGACAGATGGTGATGATCGAGAAATGATTTTGTGACCTTTGATCAGTGCAGTAGTCAGTACGAAAACTCTTGCTGTTCGTTGACCAAATACAGCCATTGCATTGTCCCTGTAGAAGGCCTGATAAGAAATTTGCAAGATTGGTTGTATGTTTATGTTGGGGGGGGGGGGGGTGGTGGGGGTGTGTGTTGTGGGTAGAGTGGGAGGCAAGGAATTATCAATATTTTGGGTTGAGACTATTTGAGGGGTTTCACTGACTTTATTGAAACAGATGAATTCCTTCAGCAACTTTGTATTTGTTTAATAGAGGAAGGTACCTGATTTTGCACTCTCTCACTCCATGATTGCTCTTTGGAATTAACAATTTTGTCTCAGTTAGATTGAATAAAGCTGTTATTTCTGAACTAATGCTCGGTATTCAAATGGGAAAATCTGACCCATTGTTCATTCAGCAATACAATTTGTTTGACAACACAGGAATGGGGGATTTGTGGCTGCACATGTTCAAGGCCTTCAGATTGATTATGATGAGATTATTGTACACGTGTACTGAAATTCTTACTTGTTACAGCGGAGGAGGTACTTGTAAAGAAAAATTATAAAGGTACACTTGTTGTAATCCTAAAAACAAAGTAATTTGCAATCATGCAGACAGACCACGATTAGTATACAAACGGGAATTCAAGAGTCTGATTGCTGTCGAAAAGAAACTGTTTCTGAACCTCGAGCTGGTTTTCAGGCTTCTGCCTGAAGATAGCAGTGAAAATAGGTTGTGACCAGTGTTGTGGAGGTCCTTTATGAGATTGGCCAATACCTTCAGGGAGTGCCTCACATGTCTGCAATGCATGGGAGGTCAGAGCTTATAATGGACCTAGCTACATTTACTACCTTCTATAGCCTTCTGTGTTCCTTGGCAGTCAAATTTTAAGTCAGGTTGTGATGCAACCAATTTGTATACTTTCCAGAGTGCATCTGCAGAAGTTTGATAGTGTATCTGATGACATGCCAAATCTCCTTATCAAGTAGAGACATTGGTGTGCCTCAGTGTGCTGGTCCAGGAAATGTTTTCTGAAATATGGACTCATAGGATCCCAGGCAATAACAGCATAAATTGAGGTCTACAAATATATAAGATCAGAGTTTCTGGTATGACAAAAAGTGTAAAAACTAGAAGTTAAATTTGTAGATATTGTATTTGATGAGAGGATTAAGATGACTAAAATCATTGCATTTCCCTTTTGGGTAGTTGTTTCTTTCCCCAAATGATGCCATAGTGTGTTAACATCCGGACCCCTGGATGAAATTAAAAGTCCTTTCCAGCTTGACTGCTGTAATAACAGACACTTCAAAATCATTTTATTTTCTTGCTGCTCAGCCTTTTGTGATTAGACACTTCATAGGGTTCACAAATTTCTGAATTCAAAGTGTTTCCTTCAAACTTGTTCAATGCTTGTAATGTTTGTTAACATTCCCTAAATCTGCATCAAAGTCTACAACATTTCCATCTGTATGTGATTTTCACCTGTTGGACTTCATTGTTCGACAGAAGGACTGGTGGTAGGATATTCCTCTTGTTCAAACAATTGAAACTTTTCCTTCAAGGATGTTGTCTTCATTTGGCTGGAACCAGCAATGATTTTTTCCCTTTGTATGTCTTAGCCTTTGCAAGTGACAACAAATTGTTCAGCTTCCTTTTCAGTTTTCAGATTTATTGTCCGAACATACATGACATCACATACAACCCTGAGATTCTTTTTACTGTATGCGAGACAGAATTACCACTTATTGGTAGTGCAAAAGAAAATGTACACAGCATATACATGTGTACAAATAAAGAACTGTAGAAGGATAACAAATGTAAACAAATGGTGCAATACAGAGAGAATAAAAAATAATAAATTGCACAAGTAAGAATCCTTATACAAGTCTCTGATTGAGTTTGTTGTTGAGGTGTCTGATGGTGGGTGGGGGGGTGGGTAGCAGCTATTCTTGGTGGTGTGAGTCTTGAGGTACCTCTACCTCCTTCCTGATGGCAGCAGCGAGAACAGAATGTGTGTGGGGTGGTATGAATCTTCGATAATTGCTGCTGCTCTCCGACGGCAGTGTTCCCTGTAGGTAATATAAATAGTGGGGAGGATTTGCCTGTTGTGTCCACTACCTTTTGGAGGGTTTTATGCTCAGGAATATTGGTGTCCCTGTACCAGACCATGATGCAGCCGGTCAGCACATTTTCCACCACACATCTCTCAAATTGTTCCGGGGTTTCTGGTGTCATACCAAACCTGAGGAATTTGAGGCACTGTTGTGCTTTCTTCATGATGCCATTAATGTGTTGGGTTCAGGAAAGATCCTCTGAGATAGTGACTCCCAAGGACTTAATTTTGCTCACCCTCTCCACCTTTGATCTCTCATTGATCACTGGATTGTATTTCTCTAGTTTTCCCATCCTGAAGTCAGCAATCAGCTCCTTAGTTTTGGTGATATCGAATGAAAGTTAGTTGTTGATGTACCATTCAGCCAAATTTTCAACCTCCCTCCAGTGTGCTGACTCATCACCTTTCGTTATACAACCCACAGCTGTGGTATTGTCAGCAAATTTGGAGATTGTCATTGTGATACTGAGCCATAGAGTCATAGGTGTCAAGTGAGTTGAGCAGGGGGCTGAGAACTGTGGAGGAGATGTTCTTACCAATCCTCACACATTGTGGGCTAGAGGTGAGGAAATCCATGATCCAGTTACACAGTGGGGTGTCGAGTCCCAGTCTTGGAGTTTGCTGATCAGTTATGAAGGGATTATGGTGTTAAATATGGAACTGTAGCCAATAAAGAACATCCTGATGTATGCATCTTTATTGTCCAGGTGTTCCAGTGCCAGTGAGTTGGCGTCCACTATAGACCTGTTGCTACGATAGGTGAACTGGAAATTATCTATGTTGCCAGTCAGACAGGAGCTGATATGCTTCAACTCTAGCCTTCTGCAATATTTGCAGTAACAAAGTGACTTTAATGCTTTGATGAATTAAATCTACAATTCAATTGAAAGAATTTTTGTGACCATAATTTGTCTGAAATATGCCCAAATCACAAATGGTGCAAGTACAGAAGACAATTAGAAATATTCTGCTCAACCTCATGGGAATACTGCTCCAAAGTTCCAGAGAAACAACCGTGACATCACATGAAATGTGATACTTATTCCTCAAATGATACTGGTTAGTCTCTCATCTCCATTGCCACATATTAAAAAGGCTTCACCCCATACATTCAAACATAATGTAAAACACAAGGATCTTGCAGGGTTCTTTATCTGCAGGTTATTGGGAATTGCACACAAAATTGATAATTGCATTTAGCAGTTGAATGTTGCTGATGGTGTCAGAGGAATTACAAATGAACCAGCCCTTTGAGCAGGCCTGAAGATTCTTGATTGAAATACTAGCACAGATATTTTTAAAAAATGATAATACACTTGTTAATTTTTACATCCTTTTAAGGCCCTGATATTTTCGTTCAAGCTCAAAGTCATGGTGAAAGTAAGAAGGCTTTACTCAATTACTTTGTTTTAAGAAAATTTTAGGGGAGTTCTGATTTTTCACTGTTTAAGATCTCAAACTTGAGCCGGTCAAGAAAAGTCAATGCCA
This sequence comes from Narcine bancroftii, assembly GCF_036971445.1. NCBI lineage: Eukaryota > Metazoa > Chordata > Chondrichthyes > Torpediniformes > Narcinidae > Narcine > Narcine bancroftii. The sequence continues at coordinate 17,152,615 of NC_091469.1, read as the reverse complement.
CAGTGTGATCATGAAATGTCAAATCTGGAAAGGCATACCAATTGTTTGTGGTGGAACCATGTGTTTTAGGGAGGATGATGTTGGATACAAATACCTGTATCACATATCATTCCATTGACGGGAACTCTGCCTTTATCTAGATATCTGTGATGCTTCCAAAAGATCTTGATATCAATCCCTATTGTTATTCTTCTCCACCTAGCGTGATAGATCTGCACTAATGCTGCCAGGTAATGAATTATGTGACAGAAGCAAAGGTTTCACTGAGCACCAATAAACAAAGGGATATGAACTGAGCTTCAACTGCTTTGATTGTTAAATGGCAACTGTTATGAGCCCAGAGGTCCCCAAAACCCAGCAGCAAAATATATTCACCAAGACAAATTGTTATTTAAACAAAAGTTACTTTTAATTAACTTTAAACATGGAAACAGAATCACACTTTAACTTATCACTATTGAATTAACTAACTTAACCCTTTTCTAATTCTAAGTGCATGTGTACATAATGTGTGTGTGTAAGTTCAGAAAAGTTCTTTGGTTCACAGTCCAATCTCACTTCTCATTCCTTCAAGTTCACTGGTTTCAGGCAATTCTTATACTGTGCACAGAATTTAACATTTATAAAGTTCACCAGGCTTTGGTGCTTGAAAGGGAAATGGTTACCACTCAGGAAGGTTCTTGTCAGTTTTCAGAGAGAGATTTGTTGTTCCAGGACAGCCACAACTGATTTACTTCCATCAGCCACTTCAGTGTCTTGCTGATGAAACTTGCCCCCTCTGGATTCTCCAGACGATAACCTCTTTCTTTCAGGTCATCATAGAGTGCCTTTTTGTTTATCTTATTCTAAGTAAAACATTAGACAGCCAGTCCCCTCCTCTTGCATGAACCACAAGGGCTTTGACCAGGCGGAACTAAGAACTCACAATCTATCTTCCAAATGGGGTTTTCCACTAGCTTGCCAGCTTGACCTTTTCCAGTCCCAACTGCTGTTGCTGACTGTAGCACTGTAGAAGTGATCTGTGTGTGTGTGTGTCTCTCTCTCTCTCTCTCTCTGTCTCTGTCTCTCTCTCTCTCTCTCTGCCTGTTTTACTCTCTCTGCTTGCAAACCCACATGACCCTCTTAGAACAGCAAGTTCCACTGCAGACTGTCTGCAGCTCCCACAAGCTCTTTGATCTGTTGCCTTTTGGTAAACAACAATCCATTAGTGAAGTCTCTTGGACACTCTCCAAAGATTTTGCAAAGGCTCTGGGGTGCCAACATGTCTAGCATGGAGCAGAGCTCCAGTATTTTAAATAAGATATGTTTTAAGGTGTTTGTATGTGACCTACACTAAAACCTGTCCCAATTTATCTCCCAAAAACATATCTATATTCTGTCACATAACTACCTTCTACATTGCCTCAAAATTCAGCAACTTGTATTAGGTTCTGAATAATTTTGCTGAGGAATGGCAGAGAAAATCCTGAGTAGATCTTCAGTCTAGTCAAATTGATTGAACAAAGTTCCCCAACAGTGCGTTAACCTTGTCCACCCTTATTTGAACCTTCAGGAATCTTCTCATAACTAATAGGGACAAAGTCAGAAGCACCAAAATTCTCTTCTTTCCTCATCTATGCCTCTGACTTTCTCAAAATGCTTATCAAATTCTCATTGTGTTCCAGCACACTTTCTGTCCATCAAAGTGTCATCCAGGTCACCAATGACACCAAGTAGTCTATTGATAAAAATGTCGACTGGAAAACAAATGATTGGAACTGATACAATTCCAATTGCATTTGTGCATGCAATATGCAAGTGGAACAATTCTAGATGACTTTCAATGAGAACTCTCTTGAACCCTTGAATAACCTGATCTGTTAGTAAGCATCTGATGTAGAGGATGGTGAACATATGGCACCTTCTCAACTGTGCAAATAAATCATCATTTTGAGGAAAAGTTGGATGTCTGTGTTGGCTTCTCTGTTGATTACTTCTAATTTCCACAGTTTCGAACAGCTGGAGAAGCCAAACAGAATTTAATTTGGTTGAAAGAAAATTGTTCCATCTCTTTCATCAGTTTTTCCTTTGTACAGAAACAGAATGTGGTTTGAAGAACCAAACTACAACATTCACTTCAAGCTTGGCTTCCACATCTTAAGCTCTGTTTAGTTTATTGCATAGCACTTTGGTGTACATGATGAGTAAAACAAATATAGACAAATCCTTCACTATGTTAGAATTCCCTAGTCTAATTTTATCTTTAGCAGCTACTTCTAGCTAAATAAATTGGAACTTTGCCTTGGGACTTCCAAGAAAGAGAGATTTGCTTCAACTCTTACTTTCTATACCTTCATCAAAAATAAATGTGAGACTCTTATTGAGTTTAGTCAAAACGATGGCCAGCAGGATATCAGTATCAAAGGTTTGGCATCATTTTCCATTGACACTTTCAATTTGTACTGATGTAATATCATTCAGACTTGCCATCATCCACCTTCATCAGCATCTCCTTCATCCTGTTTCTGTTTATAGTGCCTCTCTGGCAGTTGCTTGGATTTCTGAGATTTTTGTGGTTTCCGAGAACAATTTTGACAATGGCATAATACAATCCATTTGTATGTCATATTGTGGTTGGACACTTATGGAACATTAATGTTTCTCCTTCAGCTCTTTCTCCCCATTCCTAAAAGAAAGAACTAAATTCCAATGGTTTTACATTCTTAGCCTTTGATGGGTGAAATTGCAAATTGTTTCAGCGTCTTCTCTATTACCTGAAGAGCATCAAAAGTTTTTGTGCAATTCATGACCAACTGAATAATTTGCTATGAGTACACAAACCACAAAGTATGCAATTCCTCAATGTCTCCTCCAAATTGACAACATTATCAATGCAATTCATTTATGCAACTAAGCCATCAGCAGTTTCTCTTTGATACCTGCTCTAGTTGTTGAACTGGTTCCAATGAACTATCAAGTCAAGGATGAAGGATTGATCATATTCAGCACATTTAACCAGTTCTTCAATTATCTTGATTTCTGTTTTGCTTGGAGCTAGAACATTTTAATCAACTTTCTTATCTCTGCAGCTAATGTACAAAGTGGACTTTATACATTATGCAAAAAAATCTGATTTCTACATTATTGCATCATTGTGTTCAAACATAGAGTGAAACACTTCCCAAGTAGGTGCAGATCTGTTTGAAAAACAATATTTTTGTAATGCATTCATTCAATTACAATACAAGTTTATAATTCAATCCTGAATTCTGCATGGCTTGATTTGAAAGCCAATTTCTACTCATTTATATTAAATAGCATAAAATGTTTTGACTGAATGCAATTAATAAATGATCAAGCTGCCAATACTCAATTTGATCAAGGATAAACTTGCTAATTTGAATCAAGTGTTATTATGTGAATGATTGCATTGAAGATGAGAATACAAGAGTAAAATCAATTGGATAATTGATAAAATATACTGAAGCAGATTTTAAATTTCACCCTCTGAATTATTGTACTTTGGGTGTCAATGGAATGGAAATTGCATGGTATTTTATCATACGCTGGAGAATTGAATGCTGTGATGACAACCTGGTGCTAAATTAAAATATATTCTGGTATTGCAATATTATGTGAAATTTAAGAATCAGTGTTTGAAGGCAAATGGAAAACAAACATTTTTTTCAATTTAAGCGAGATTCTGAAAAGAGTTTTACGAGGCTGTGGGTGCACCACGCTGCACCTACAGATATATTTTCATGCAGTTTTGGAGAAAGTTTTTTCTGTCTCAACATCAAATTACATCCAGTCTGTTTAAAATGTAATAGATCAATGCATTCTTCTGGTAAGATGGACAGTTTAATCCTTGAGCAGTCTTTTCACAGACTTAATAAACACTGATTAGGTGCTTCCATTGTAGGTGTCAAGCTTTCGGATCAGGGCTGTCACACACTGTATGTCCATTCATTCATTATACCATGTTTTTTTCTGATCTGCCTTCTGAACTCCCTGGCTTCTGCTCTTCTCATCTTGCAGATAATGCATACTGATGGGATGATTTTTTTTGACACAGAGCAAACAGATGTGGTGGACCATTTCTCTTCACCGTATGCATTTATACTCCAAACCATTTCCTTTCTGAGAGCTCAGATTAATGTAAGATTTATTTAATGAATGTGCAGTAAATTGCAAATTAACCAAGGCTGGTTACATGACAAAAAAAAAATGCTTAAATAATTCACATTTATACAATGGTGTAATTATTCAGTTAAATGAATTAATTCTGACTCTGGCCTATATGATTTAAAATGGAAAAGTTACAGATTGATCTTGGGCAGCATGACACATCTTTTTACAGCACCTAGGTTTGTATTTCCCATCTACTTCTATCCTTGTTCTGTTTTATTATATTCCACTTTCTCCACAGGACATTCAACCACTTTATGGGTGGTTTAGGCATATTGATATCAAACTCGAATGACAAAATTGAAATACTCAGGTGCACAACAGGCAGAAGTGCATCAGTCATCGGTCACGTCATACATGGAAGCTTATTTTTTTCCGTCCTTTGCATTGTGGAAGAAGAACATGGTGGATCAATAATTAAGATCAAGCTTTAACCCCTGCAGATACTTATGTACAATTTTAGTGAATGTTAAATTCCACAATGCCTTCAGTAATGGTACATGAGTTGTTTGACATCATTTAAAAATAAAACAATAATGGGGCTCGTTAAATTATGCTGAGTACCAGTTGAGTATTGTTGTATTCTGGAGCATTTTGTTTTCTTTTCAAACTGTGTTCCCCTTGTGACAAAACTGTGAGAGGAATTAGAAAGTGCAATAGTTTAACCAATGGGAAGTTGCCAGCATTTTCATAAAAATATATTTATATTGGGAGATGAGCATTTTGCAATGTTTTTAAGGGGAAGAAATACACTTTACAGGCTTGCTTGGTTGTTGACTATTTGTTGCAATGACTGAGAGGACTACAAATAGATATCTAACTCCACCCACTCAAAAAGAAAATGGCTGGGAGCATTTGATATAAATTGTGTGTTTTATTTTCTCCATCACACCTGACCAACTGTGAGCTTTCCAACTGGAATTGCTTATGAGTAAAACAATTTCATGACAAATTTTGTGTCCTCTATTTTTTCTTTTTGAGATCTGCTAATCTAGTTGCTTATGGGTTCTTGGTTTCAATGACTTTTTAAAAAAATTGCAGTGTTCAATGCATAAAATTACACAAAGTTATTTGAAGGAGATAGATTGCGGGGGTAGTGTTGGTCACAAGCAAACACAAACACTTAACAAAACCGATGTCATTTAAAATGCAAGAGCCTTGCTCAAACCAGACACTTCGTGCCCAGGGCCTTTGTAAAGACACTAAAAACTGCTTTGCTAAAAGTTTTCACAAGGAGGTGTAAATAGAAGAACTCAAGCTCAAGAGACTTCACAAGTCGGTGTTAATTGGACATGTTGTGGAGTGATGGATTATTGTTTTGAAAGCAACGGAGGAACAGGCTCAGAAGTGTGAGTTCAGCGCTGCAATCTGACTGGTTGCAGTTTGATGTTCTAAGAAGGTCATGTAGTTTTGCAAGTAGAAAGAGAAAAGAGACAAAACAGGCTTTCTTGAAGAGAGAGGGAGAAACAATTGGTTTTCTGCAGTAGCTTTTTTAAGTTGCTGCAGAGCAAACTGGCAGCTTGTTGAAACAACATTTTGAAGACTGGTTGTGAGTTATGAGTTCAGCCTGTTGAAAGCCCTTGTGGTCCATATAAGAGGAAATGGCTGGCTTGAGTGTTTCACTTGAAATAAGAGAAACAAAAAGAAAACCCTGATGGGGCAAGTTTCTTCGGCAAGATACTAAAGTGGCTGATCGGAGGGAATATGTTTGTGTGTGTCCAACGAGCAACAAACCTCTCTCTAAAACCAACAAGAACCTCCGTGAGTGGTAGTTGATTATATTTAAGCACTAAAGCTTGGAGAAAATACATACATGTTAAATTTTGTGCACAATATAAGAATTGCCTGATATTCGTGAATATGGAGGAGTGGGAATTGAGATTGAATTGTGAATCAAAGAATTTTTTCTGAACTTATACACATTACATACATGTGCACTTAAAGTTAGAAGGGGGTTAAGTTAATAGTAATAAGTTTGATCCTGTTTTAATGTTTAAAGAAAATTAAAAGTGACTTTTGTTTAAATAACCATTTGTCTTAGTGAATTTCTATTGCTGCTGGGTTTTGGGGTCCTCTGGGCCTGTAACATTGGTCAATATTAACCTTCTTTCAGATTATCTTATTTTAGCTCATCAAAATACTCTTTGATTCCTTTCATCCTGTTGTATTTTCCCCATAATTGGATCATTGTTCATGATTTTGACGAGGTTATGCATTTGGGGACAAAAATACACAGATACTGTACAGAGTGATTTCTTCTGCCATCTGCACTGACAGTAACTTTCTTCTACAAATCTCTCAGCAACTAGAAGAATGTTTACATTTACTCCATTTCATAACCCAATCCCTGTCATCTGCTTATTTTCTTTTGATGTGGTAATCGTATTGCTGCGGTTATCTCGGTTTTAATTGTTTCTTCAGAATCAGAATTTATTGTCATGACAAGTGATGAAATTTGGTGTTTTTGCAGTAGTGTCTTAGAGCAAACATTCATATTATAACATTACTATAAATAAAAAAAATATATAAAAATAGTTGTGTATGAAAAGTAAGGCAGTGTCTTTGGTTCATTGATCATTCAGGAATCTGATGGCAGCGGGGAAGAAGCTGTCCTTGTGCTGAGGAGTGCTTGCCTTTAGGCTCCAGTACCTTTTGCCCAATGGTAGAAGAGTGAAGGGCATAGCCTGGCTGCTAGGGGGTCTTTGAGTATAGAGACTGCTTTTTTTAAGATACGGCCTCATGTAGATATCCTTGATGGAGTAAAGTCTGGTGCCTGTGATGTCATAAACCAAGTTAACAGCCCACTGGAGTTGGTTCTTGTCCTGAGAGTTGGTGCTTCCTTACTAGGCAGTGATGCAGCCAGCCAGAGTACTATCCACAGTATAACTATAGAAGTTTACAAGAGACTTCAGTAACATACCAAACCGCCTCAGAAACCTCACAAAGTATAGCCACTGGCAAGCCTTCTTTGTGATTGCATCAACTTGGAGGCTCCAGGACACATCCTTGGAGATGTTGACACCCAGGAATTTGAAGCTCTTGTCCTCTTCCACGACTGATCCCTCAACAAGGACTGGGTTATGTTCCCCTGACTTCCTCCTGATGTCCACAGTCATCTCCATGGTTTGCTGACATTGGGTGTAAGGTTGTTGTCATTACACAAGCTGATCTATCTCCCTCCTGTATGCTTCTTCATTAAGGGTGTGAATTGTCTCCCATTGTATAAAATTATTCAGAATAGCATATAACAGAAACTTTATAATTTTAATATTTCTATCAGGTTTCTTTTTGAGTGAAGCTCAGTTTTACCTGATGTTCATCATTTAAAGCATTGCAAATGTCTTGCAATTTGTTTGAGACTCTGGCATCCTTTCATAGCAGAATACTATGCTCATTATTATCACTGTGTTCCAAATTAGGATGCAAGCCTGTTTGATATTAAATTCCATTGAGGAAATGGATACTGTAATTTCATTTTTCATAGGCTTTAAATCTCTGATGCTATTTGTAGTAGTTTTTGAAAAAGAGACATGTGCTATTGTTAAATTAGTACCTCTTATTTTTATTTCAGGCCTTTTAATGACTGAGCCTTAGGTTCAAGTACACACTTGATGAAATTGAAAATTATTTCACTTTTACTCATTTATGAAGATACATTGATGTGTTTGGTAGCCCTCTTCTGCCGAACATTTACCAACCTCACAACTTAAAATTTGCTATCACATGCAATTTTAATGCTGCCATTCTGATTCCTGAGTCCAAATCCTTTTTGTGTGTGAATGCTCATCAAATATCTATTTTTTTTTAAACATCTTTCAGCCAGTCGAATGTTACTCAACCTCAACCATCTGTTTTCACTTTTTAATCATTTGCTTTCTATATTTCATAATTTACTAATCATAAAGGACCTCCCAGGATTCCTGGGTTTCATTGCATTAAAAAAATGGGCAGCATTGCACTAAAAAGCAGGGAGAGCATTGAAGCTGCACCCAAAACTGCCCACACCCCACCGTGACTTTCTATTGCTTTCCAACAAGTTCTCCCACAATTTGGCAGAGTTCTCCTCAATAGAGGCACCACAGTTCTGCATGGCTGAGCAAAAATATGGCATAAGGCACCACATTCTGACTGAAGGCCCCCCACTCCATGCCAGGGTACGCCGGCTTCCTCCCAAAAAGCTCAGCCTCACGAAGGAGGAATTCAAGGTAATGGAGGAGCTGGGGATTGTGTGGCGCTCCGACAGTCCCTGGGTCTCTACCCTCCACATGTGGCCCAATTCAGCAGGGGGTTGGAGACCATGTGGTGACTACTGTCACCTCAACGAGGCCAGGAAACCCAACAGATATCCTGTGCCCCACATCCAAGACTGCTGGCAACCTGCACAGGGCATGAGTGTTTTCCAAGATGGACCTATTCTGGGGGTACCATCAAATCCCAGTTCACCCCCAGAATGTCTCCACAACCACACTTATAACCCCCTTTGGCCTGTATGAATTCCTAAGTATGCCCTTTGGTCTGAAAAATGCGGCAAAAACTTTCCAGTAGCTGATAGACACAGTGGGCCAGGTCCTCCCATTTGCGTTAATCTATTTGGACAATATCCTTATCGCTAGCTGCAGCAGCAAGACCACGCCACCCACCTGAGACAACTGTGCACCTGGTTGAGTGAATTTGGTTTATCAATTTAATGCCACGAAATGTCAATTCGGCCAGGAGACTATTGACTACCTGAGGCACAGAATAAACAAACACGGGGCAACACCCCTCCCTGAAAATGTCAAGACAATCCAGCAATTCACCAAGCCACATACAGTGAATTTGCCAATATGATAAACTTTTACCACAGATTCATGCTCCCCCTCTTTGTGCTAATGGCAGGCAAGTCAAAGGACATTACCTGGGACAATGGGTCTTCAAGGGCATTCCAGAATGCTAAAGATGCACTGGCCATGCCACCCTCCTGGTACACCCCAGACCAGAAGCACCTACCACTCTGACAGTTGACACCTCCAGTACAGTGGTAGGAGGCGTACTGGAACAGCTCATTAAAAGCCAGTGGCAACTCCTGGCTTTTTCCGTAGACGCCTCCAACCCAAGAGCTAAAATGCAGCACTGTCGACTGAGAGCTGTTGGCCCTGCACCAAGTGGTGAGACATTGCCATTTAAGATCTTCACTGATCAAAAGCCTCTGACCTCTTTCTTCCATAAGGTACTGGACCCGTTGGTTGGCCCAGCAGCAGAGACACCTGTCCTATTGTCCAAATATACCACTGACATACAGCACATAATGGGGAAAACAATCTGGTAGCAGAAGCTCTGTCATACCCTGTGATCAAGTCGATCCACGCACAGTCCCATGGGGTCGACTACCTAGCTCTTACCAAAGTGCAGCAGCAGAACCACATGATCCACACGTATTTTGGACAGCCATCTCCAGTCTCAGGGTGGAAGATGTTCCCATCAGTCCAGGTAACCTGACGCTACAGTGAAACGTCTCCACTGGCAGCCTTTGCCCCACCGTCCCAGCCACATGGAGGCGCCAGGTTACCTGGCAATATGAGCCACCATCAAGATGGTGGTCAGCGGAATTGTCTGATATGGCCTCCAGAAACAGGGCAGCCAGTTTGCCAATTCCTGCATGCACTGCCAGTTCTCAAAAGTGTAGACAAAGGCACCACAGACATTAGAACCAGTATGACGCAGGTTCAGCCACATACATATTGATATAGTGGGGCTGATACCAGTTTCCTGTGGGACAAGATACCTACTGACCATGGTGGAATGCTCCACAAGGTGACCTGAGGTAGTTCTGCTAGCTGATACCACCACAGAAACCTGCACCAAGACACTCCTTGACACATGGATGTCCAGGTTTGGAGTATCAGAGTACTTAACATCAGATGGGGGGCACAAAGTACCTCTGGGCAGCACTGGCAAACTTCCTGTAGACACATCTCCACCACAATACAGTATACCACCCTCAGGCCAATGGGGTGGTGGAGTGATTTCACAGGCGCCTGAACGCATCCTTGATGGCCTGGCTCAAGGGCCCCAACTGGATGGATGAACTGCCTTGGGTTCTTCTGGGGATTAACACCATGCCGAAGGAAGACTTCAATGCTTTGGTGATGGAAGTGGCCTATGGTGCACCCTTAATCATTCTGGTAGAGTTCCTAGCCCCCCGCCCCCCCATAAATGCCCGGATGATCCGCAGCCATCCTTGAGAGCTTGCAGCGAAAAATGAGGTCCCTGGTCCCGCACCAACCCCCACCATACGGCCAGCTGAAACATAATTCCCAGGGACTTGGGCTTGTCAATACGTGTTCATGTGAAGGGGCGCACATCAGCCATCCCAACAACGACTCAACAAGGGGTCATACAGGATCATCAGAGATAATAGCTCCACTTTCATCCTCAATGTCAACGTTAAAGAGGAGACCTTGACCATCGACTTCCTGAAGCTGGCATATCTGGACTGTAGCCAGCCCATCTCCACTCCTCCCCTGCGTTGCAGGGGCAGATGGCCCAAGTCAATGGACAATTGCCTGATCACTAGTTGTGGGAGGGGATATTTGTGTAGCAGCCCATGCACAGAGACACAATCCAGCCCACAAAATGGCTAATGAGCGCAGTGACTGTGCAGACCTGGGGGTAACACCGACCATCATCCCAGGTGACCCCCCGTACAGCAGGAAGACAGCAAACTATGGTGGGAATGCCAGCCAATCTCAGACTGGTGCTCCGATGACACAGTGCCCTGTGATGTCAGCACCTTGTGCCCATATAAACATGGCAGCCAGTGGAATAAGCTAGTCTCGACCTCATTACTGTGGTGTGCATGTTGTTCTTATCTACCCCCACGTAGTGTGAATGCTACAGCTTCTACCTTTAGTATTATTATTGTAAAATTTCTTAAAATTTTGAGACAGAAGAGTGTTCACCAGGGGATATCTCCATACAAGGCCTTTGACTAAGTCCTTTGTGATTAAACCCATCCAAAAAATGCAGAAACATGGGATCTGTGGTAAATTGATAGTTTTGATTCTGAATTGATTGGAGCTTGGAAGATGGAGAAGTATGGAACAGGTATTTTCAAGACTTTGTCAATTATACTGGGTATTAGATTGCAACCTAATCCATGGACTGCTATATTTAGAATTATAGTTCCAGAGGTGGGTTGAGTTCCCACTTCTGCAGATCTGGTTGTCGCATTTACTGCAGTGTTGGCCAGAAGAGCCATGTTATTTAAATGGAAAGATCCTAATTGACCTACTTTGATGCAATGGCTCTCTCAAGTTATGTCATGTTTGTTTAGAAAAAAAATAGAAATTTCACTTATGATACCTCTGTTAAGTTTAAAGAGACTTGGTGTCCTTTCATAAACTATTTTCACATGAGTTCATTTGTTTTTGATTTTACCTTCCATATTGTTCAGGATTCCTGTTGTTCTTTTTTTATTGACAAGGACCAGATAAATAGTTTTTATTGATCTGTTGTAGTGAATTCTCAGTTTAGGCTGCCCAGCATTTTTTTTTCTTGCTGTTTTTTGTTTATTTTTGTAGGTGAGATGGGGTTTTAACAATCATTTTCTTTTTTTATGTTTCAAATTGAGGAGAAAGGGATAATATTTTTCAATATATTATATATTGTATTAAGTATTTCTAGATATTGGTGTTTCTTTTTTATTATTTGATTCTGTATTCTATTCATGTATTGTTTACTTATAATATGTTTATAAAAAGGTTGAAAAAGAAGTATAAGCATTGGGACATTTGTTTGTAATTTATCTAAATTAGGTGGGTGAGTAAGTTTATGGATGACACTAAGGACTGTGCAGAGGGAGATCAAAGAATACACAAGGAGGTAGATCAGCTCCTGATATGATACGGGCAGAGATATGTCAGATGGAGTTCAATCCAGACAAAAGTCAGGTATTACATTTTGGGTGGGCAAATGTTAGGGGACTATGCAGTAAACAGCAAGACTCTTAAAAGCAGAGTTATATTGAGTGATCTGGGATTTTGGGTCTATAGATCCCTGTAGGTACATAAGATGGTAAAGAAGGTACAGTATGTGGAATGCCTACTTTTTATTGGGCAGGGCATTGAGTTTCAAATTAAGAAAGGCTTGTTACATCTATGAAAGTATTTGGTTTGGCTTCATTTGGAATACTGGGTCATTCACATAACAGGAAGTCAAGTCTTCGGAAGGGAACAGAAGACATGTATCCAGACATTGACTGAATTAGTGCCAATGAGCTTCAAGGAGTGATTGTCCAAATTTGAGGTTGTTTTCTCTGGAGTGTTGTGAAATAAAAGATTACCTGACAGAAATTTATAAAATTACAAGAGGCAGTGATAAGGAAGATAGACAGGATATTTTTCCAGGGTAAAAATGTCGCAGATGAGAATACATGCATTTGGGGGGGGGGGGGTCATGGTGGTGGTGGGAGGGGGGATGGAGAGAGGAGATTTTCTGCACAGTGGAATGGGGTAGTGGTGGAAGCAGATTTAATAGTAATATCGAAGAGGCTTCTAAATAAACACATGAATGTGTGGGGAATAGATGGATACTTTTCAGGTGGAAGCAGCAAAGTTGCAATTTAAATTTAGCCTTGTGTTCAGCATAGACTTGAGGGCTGAATGGCCTGTTCCTGTACTATTGCATGCTAGAGGATATAGACATACATTGTTGACATAACTTGAACTTTATTTAAAAATTAAAAATGCAAATTTGGAAATTTTTGAATGCAGGAAGCATCGAAATCAGGACTGCCAGGCTGGGCAATAGCTTCTGTGAGATTGATGAGAAGTATCCTGTAACATTGGGTCTATTAGAAATGAAAGAAGTTAAATTATTCTGATATATTTATTCATATTTATATTTATACACACAAATAACATAAAATAATTGTGATTATTATGTGCTGTGCACTCTGTGCAAGTTTGTTTGCGAGTTTGCATTGTGTTTGTACGTGCATGTGCACAATGGTCTGGAGAAATGCTGTTTCATCTGGTTATGTGAGTGCAGTCAGATTACAATAAACAAACTTGAAATCAAAGATAGAAAATATTGGAAACATTCAGGCAAAATCTGTGGAAAGAGAAACAGTTGATGTTTTGCATCTGTGACTCTTCATCAGTATTTTCTTTATTCAATGATAGTCTTAAGATTTTGATTTTTTTAAAAATGCCAAATTTGACTTTCCTTTTGAAATATGTGTTGTCTATTCCAGTTCATATTTTGTATTGGGGTTGCGAGGAGCCTTTATTTCCCTTGTTGACCAATCTACCTTTGGGCCTTCTCAACCTCATTAAAGGGCCATGGAACCTTGCCTGTGCTTTGGATACTGTACACTACAGAAGCTCTGTGAGATTAAAGGGTCGGTGAGGATAGTGGTAGTCTGGATTAACGTTAGTGGCATACACCAGTTCCTTTCAGACACCACTTAAGAGAAGAGTTTCACTGTTTATTTCTCTTGATGGATTTTGATGATTTTGAACAGTCTGATACAAGATTTCACCTGACAGTTCATTCTCTGCCACCACCCAACTAATGTGCAGTAATAGATATAATTCTATGTTGTAAAATAATCTGGTGGTGGGACTTCGATGATTGAGCAACATCAGTGGAAAAATGGTTGATGTTTCAGGTTGGAACCCTTTATCAAGGCTCTTCAGCTTCTGTTGGTCTCTTGTGCATGTCTGGTTTTGATATCTGGTCCTTCAATATGACTGCTGTTATTTAATATGTTGATTAATAACCGTCAACTCAGAGTATGTAGCAAAATTGCTAAATTTGTAGTTGGCCGAATGTAGAATTAAAGTGAAGATTGAATCTAAATGACAAATGCAATGGAGCAAAATAGGGAAAGGCAATACTTTAATAAAATGCAATTATAGAAAAGCAGATGAAAGAGAAGAATAAGTCTTAGAACACTGGTTCTCAACCTTATTCTTTCCACTCACATACCACTTTACTTAATCCCAATGCCATTGATGCTCTGAGATTAATAAGGGATTGCTTAAGGTGGTATGTGGGTGGAAGGGAAGGTTGAGAATCGCTGCTCTAGACCCAATTGTTACTGAAATATTATGCTTGAGAAAAATTGTCATTGGCTCATTTCCTTTGGAGTTATGTAAACGTGCACATAACAAGTTAATTAGGTGCAATTAGTACAGTGGTTTTCAAACCTTTTTCTTTTCACCCACATACCACTTTACTTAATCCCAATGCCATTGATGCTCTGAGATTAATAAAGGATTGCTTAAGGTGGTATGTGGGTGGAAGGGAAGGTTGAGAATCGCTGCTCTAGACCCAATTGTTACTGAAATATTATGCTTGAGAAAAATTGTCATTGGCTCATTTCCTTTGGAGTTATGTAAACGTGCACATAACAAGTTAATTAGGTGCAATTAGTACAGTGGTTTTCAAACCTTTTTCTTTTCACCCACATACCACCTTAAGCAATTCCTCACTAATGATAGAGCACCTATGCCATAGGGAATACTTAAAGTGGAATGTGAGTGGAAAGAAAAAGATTGAGTATCACTGTCTTAGAAGATATCAGGACAAATTGAGAAGCCTGTGTTCTTTAAAAAAAACACTTTTAGAACAATGAAGAATTTGGCCTGAACATTAAATCACTGGGAAGGCTCTAGCTGGAGTATCCCAATAGAGTTTGAACACTGGTCTTTTGGAAGGTAATGTTATGCTTTGGATGTGAGGAGAGTGTGCCAGAAGCTGATCTTGTTGCTTTTGGGCATGCCATGAGGGGATTTCAAATCATAAGGAGAGTTCAGGTTCTAAATAAGGAATTGTGTCCAGCAGAGTAAGGATTGAGTAAAATAGAGAACAGAAGTTAATTTTAAAGAAATTTAGATTCAGGATATGAATTATGAGATCTGAAATCCAAAACCGGCATGATAGTTTTATTGAAAATATATGTTGGATCTCTTTTCACAATGTGTATATAAAAGGAGTAGGAAATGTTTTGGGAAATGTTTTGGAAAAGTTGCCCTTAGTTTTTCAGTGACCACATGTGATCAGTCAAATTAACTCCAAAGCATCCTAAAGCTCTAGATCACAGAGCAGGTCCTTTGGCCCAATTCATCAGTACTGGACAAGTTGGTATACTGGGCCAGTCACATTTGGTCAATATCCTTCTAAACCTTTCCAAATATCTTATGAATGTCTAAATTTGACATACTTCTTGTAGCTTCCTCTTGCAACTGGTTCCATATGCAGCCAACCTCTGAGTGAAAAAGTCATCACTCGAGTGCCATTGAAATCTATCCCCTTTTAACAATCTTATTTCGTCTGGTTCTAGAATTATCTACCCTGGGAAAAAGATCAGAGACTGAATCTGGCGCTGACTGTGAGAAGTTTGTACTTATCCACTGTCTACATGGATTTCCTTTGAGTGCTTTGATTTCCTCCCATGTTTGGAAGCTAATTGGTATATTTGGGCAGCAGGGGCTTGTGGCTGGAAGGGCCTGTTACCATGCTGTATCTCAAACTGGACAAAGTGTGTGAGAAATTCAGTAGGTCATGTAGCATCTATTCTGTTTAACACATTCCCCAATGAGCTATCTCCCTCAACAGTATTCAAAGTGTTACATCTGTTTTGGAGGGAATAGTCACAAGGGACTTGTTAAATACCTTCATGTACTGCTCTACCTGTTGATCACCCATCTCTCTAACTTTCCTTGGCCTATTAAAGTGCAAGGTGACCAACTCACATTATCCATAATGCTCTCAGCTTTGCAGATGCTCCAAGGTGCTTCCATGCAAAGTTCTAGTGACTTAATGTAGTCTGTCAGGAATTTCCACTAGACACACTTCTTGCACAGGCCATCATTATGGGCACTAACACACCTAATGAGATCCCATATTGTGAATAGCACGAGTTTGAGCTCACCTACCATGGCTAAAAGTTTTGAGGGAAAAGGATTGATTAACTTTAGAACTAAAAAAAAAGGACCTAACATTCACCATTCTTGATGACGATTTTGATTTGAAGCATTGACTGATCATTTCTATCCATAAATGTTGCCTGATCTGCTGAATTCCTTTAGCATTTTTCCTTATCTGCAGCTTTTATGTTTCTCCACTTTTTACATTACCTTTGAGTTCCTCACCAGAGCTCAGTCCTCACCAAATATTAATGAACACCTTTTGCAACTTATACAATGCGATGCCCTCTTAATATGTTATTCTTCTCCTTAATTTAATGGAACAATATTTTCTTTAAGTTAATTTCACAGAACCGAGTTTCAAGGTGTTTTGTGAGAATATTACGCACAAACTTTGACATGAAGCCAAGGAAGGAGATATTTGTTCAGGGTTTTAATGTTACTTAAAGTGTGAAGTTGAAGTGGATAATTTTGAAAGGTTATTTCCAATGTTTTAGATCATGGCAGCTGAAGACACTGACATCTGGTAGCAACAAATGACTGGTGATTCTCTACTGGCCAGAGTTGAAGAATGTTTGAGGTTAAAGGATTGAGAGATATGGAGAAATGTAGCCAAAATAGGGGTTGGAAAAAAAAACCCAACTGAGAATAGGAGAATTCATCTGTTCATGATATAGGAGTCAACTTGAAGTGTTGGATTGAATGGAATGTTGCTAAGGACATGGGAGTTTTTGATGCCCATAAGTTTATCACCATTAAAACAGTCACATCTAAATCAATTTTATAAGAGAAAAAGAAATACCACAGTGCAGGTCCTTGAATCACAATGTTTCATTATTGTCACATGCAATATCAATACTGAATGGTCAAGCATGGATCTTGTAATCATCCTGGTGGCTTTCCCCCAACCACCAGGAACTCTTTCACCTAGCATCCTAACATCCCCATCTCACTCATTTTAGAACATCTCATGGCATTTGTATTTGATCCAAGGTCTGTTACAGTTCATTTTGTTTCTAATTGTTCATGCAAAGATCATGAATTGTTAAACAGTGAGGTGCTGCTGACCAGTTTGATTGCAGCTACTACTGCACTTTTCCAGCTGATGCATTATCCTTTGCTACTGATCTGTTTTCCCTCCTCATGCTGATGGTTCGCCTTCCGTCTTGGTGCTGTGCATTAATGGGAAATGCTAAATGAAAGTTTTTTTTTGTCAAGAATGGAATTATCATTACATGTTGAGATAAAGTGAAAAAGCTGTTTTGTATGCTATCCAGGCAAGTTTTAAACAAAATTGCTTGCAAAATAAAATCAAAGTCCCAAATAGCATGTGATGGAGAAAACTTTGTTAAAACAGTGCAAGAAAACATTATTTTACTGATGTAACTGCTCAAACAGTTGATGCCAGTGGGGAAGCAATTGTCCTTGAACCTGGAAATGTGAATTTTTAAATTTCTAGGGGAGGGAGAAGAGACGGGGGTGGGATGGGTCTTTTAGTATATTGGCTACTTTCCTGAGGCAGAGGAGATTAATGGAGGGGATGTCAGTTTGCCTGATGGCCTGTGTTCACAACCCTCTTGTTGTATTGGGCAGAGTACTTCCTGAACCAAGCTGTCATACATCCAGACAGTGTGCAAAGACCTGCTTTTATATCCAAATTCTCTTCATGGGTCAAATAATTTGGAGATGGTGGAGCTTGGCTCAGTAATGGCTGGTCATTTTCTTCCCTTTTTAACATCAGCATATTTTAGGCTGACACTCCAGAGCAGAGTATAATGTTTGTCATCAAAACAATTACTGGAGGAACTCACCAGGTCAGAGAGCATCCATGGATAGAAATGATCAGTCATGATGGAATGATTTTGGTGTGAACCCTTTATGAAGTCTTTGTCAAATCCATGGATGGTGTCTCCTCAAAGTTGTAGTATCTGTAATTTTGTTTTTGTAATGTTTGTAACATTCTCTTTACATGTGGTGATGTCATGAGGAGATGATGTGTGGTCAGGTGCAGATCATTTGGAGCATAAGCATATTTGTATACGTGTGGTGAATTGCGTGTTTGGCCTCAATAAAATGCAGTATGAATAAGGCTTGTGTAAAGCATCATAGCAGCCATCAAAACTGGGGGCATGCACTTACAGAAGTGTCCATATGCCAGTATCTGATTAAATCAAGTAACAGGAAGATACAGTAATTTTGGAAGAAAATAGGTAAGTGATAATCAGCTTTACAGTCTCTGGATTTCATCTGATGGCCCTTAGGTACATGCAAGGAAAATTCCAGAGCCTTAGAAGATTCTCTGTCTTGTAAACACTGACAGAAGATGAATTAGATTAAAGCAGCACATGGAGAGTAATGTTGAAATGGAATGGGTATGAAGATTCAGTCTGCTTTTCTCTCTGACTCTTTAAATGTTGAGAAGCGAGTTTTAAACACCTTCGGAGTATTGGGGATACAAACATAACCCATGTAACAAGTTTACCTGCAAAATAACCTGCAGTTAATTCAGAAAGGATGTTCTGAAATCCACTTGTAATTAGTTATCTTAAATGCTGATGGTTCATCACAGAAAATGCCAGGTGGATTTCCAGGTGGAGAAAAAGAATTATCCATCGTAATTAACTGTGGGAAAAATCTCATCCGTTTCACACTTAACCTGGTAATGTGAAAGGATTACACAATTCTCCTTTCATGCTCTTTTAATATTTCATCTCTGTTCTAATTTGCAACAACTTCCTTAAAATGGGGTTTAAAGAATATTTGTTTTTCTGATTGATATATAGAGGTCACAGTTGTTTTGTTGTGGTTGAATCTGTTTGGTGTCCCAGTTAAATAGTGGGTGGTTTGATAAGAGCCTGTCAAAGGGCCACCATTAGCTTCGATAAACAACAAGACCAATTGTCTGTCTCCTTATCAACGAAGTTTCTCTTGAGAAAGAGTGATAGAGAAATCAAGGAGAAAAATATGTTCAGAACAAGAACAGCATGGTTAATGTAGTGGTTTGTGTAATGATGTTACAGTGCCAGTGATCGGGGCGGGATTCGATTCCCGTGCTGTCTGTAAGGAGTTTGTACATTGTCTCCATGTCTGCGTGAGTTTATTCTGGGTGCTTCAGTTTCCTCCCACCCTTCAAAATGTACCAGGAGTTGTAGACCAATTGGATGTAATTGGGTGGCATGGGCTTGTGGGTTGAAAAGGGCCTGGTACCATGCTGTGTGTCAATATTTAATATTTAAAATTAAAGAGCAATGGAAAAAAATAACAGTGAAATAAGAACAAACAATATAGAGGAAAAATAATTGTCTTGGAATAATCGATAAGATTCAGGAGTGATTTGTCAGTTTCAATTCTTCTCTTTCTGGCCTCCAAAGCAACTAATATATCAGAACCATAAATCATTCCCTTTGTTGTGTTGGTGACTAACAATCCTGTTTCCAATGGTAAGTTTAATGTAAGTCTCAGTACAGACTTGGGTTTGGCAAGTGGAGCAATGATAGCAATTAGTGATTTAAAATTCCTGCTGTATTTCAGTAGAAATTCAAGGGAAACTTCCTTAACAAGAAAAAGATAAGAATGTAGAAATCATGAGGCAAATGGCATAAATGCATCTGAAGTGGAACTGGGTGAAACGATGAGGAAGGAAGGAACCAATAGTCTGAAGAAGGAATGTGATGAAGGAGGATGGAAAAAAAGACTTGGATGGAAAAATAATGTTATTGAACTCAAATGGTCTGTTTTTTGACATCTCTCTCCATTGCACCAGAATCTGAGCTGCCTTTATTTGCAATGTCCCATTCAGAATGTGAACATTCTCCCTGTGGCTATGTAGATTTCTTCTGGATGCATCCATATTCCAGAAATGTGCTTTTGGCTTTATCACTTCATGTTGGTTAGTTGTAAAATAAATCAAAGGAAGTCATGTGTATGAGTGACTGAATTGGAAGGATACAGGAATAAGAATTGAGAAATTGGCCAAATGGGATTGAGTCTCCATGGAGCCAATGGGCTGAATAGCCTGTTCCAATGTCATTGTAAGTGTATATCTTACCAAAAATATTGACAAAAAGTCAGATTTGTAATGAGTCAATAAATTCATGGCCTATCTTAGCAGTCACAATATGTAGACTATTAACTCATGCTGTCATATTATAAGAATCCCTCCTATTTGTACTGAAGTATGAATCAATTCAAATCGACAAATTGAACTGTTTCAGGATCAAAATATACCATCTGCTTGTTCAAGAAAAAAATGAATTAAAACATCTCAATTCTGTCTGTCCTGGGAACAGGTCCAAGCCTCCTCAGCTTCACTCTCATCTTAAATTATCATATGCTGTAGTTTGATCAAATTACTGCCTGATTGCCTACTGCTTACCACGCACAATAATATTATTGTATTTAAGAATACATTTATCAACCTGCGAGTTCAGTACTACACGTTGATGAGGTGGATTGACTCAATCTCAAAATTTGAGGATGACAAGGAACATGCAAGTCAAGTAAATAATAGGGGAGAAATAAAAAAAAACTACAGTTGTTGGAATTCTGAGCAAAAAAAAAGAAAGCTGGAGAGACTTGGATTTTTTTTTATCACTCCCACTGATGCTTCCCAGATTTCTGAATTACAGCAGCACATTGTATTTTACTGTGGGAAATAGCAGTTAGTTGGGATGATATTTATGGAGAGCAGAAGCTGGCAAGGAACCTAAAATAACATACTATGGATGCAATGAAGTTTTGATGACTGTTGAAGTGGCAGATGGCCAGATAAAATTGGTAACAATGGTGGCATTTGGCTTTCTAATGAGAATAACATGCATTGAAGATTCATCTCAGATCAGTGTCTTATCGGATGCAATTAATTAAATACTGTATTTGAGTTGAAGGTAACTTTGAAATTGGAGAAATTGATGGTTGATAGGAAGAATGCAAGAATGTGAGAGATGGTCTGTGGGACATGGATAACTGGAGGATATTATAGAGAAAGGGACAAGAAAACAGAAAAAAAAATTCACACTGGTTGAAACAGTCATCATTCATAATGGGTTCTGCTGATCATTGCTTTTCTCAATAGGTTGTTAATTTGTCCAAATCTTTCATTAATGATTTCAAGTTTTTGAAGGAAAGAAGACAAAATTAAATAACCTGTTGCATGACCCCAGAATGACTCAAATCACTTTGCAGACAAGTTATTATTTTAAAGTATTTTTACTGTGTTACGTCGGCAAGGTCACAGCGAAATTACGTCAAACAAGTTGACACAGATTACATTGTGATCAGCACAAGTTAATCCACCTTGTGGTGAAGTCTTTTGGTGACTGGTTTCAGTAGCATCTGAAGTCTAGCTTTACTCTCATGGGAAGGCTGTTTATGATGTGGTGCAGTATCACTGAAAAAAGCACTGGCACATTGATGCAGACTCATTTGATTCAATTTTCCCAGTCATTTATTTGTTGCACACTCATTTATTATAATTGTTTCATGCCATTATGGAGTAATGGATGTATTTCTATTGGCAACTGAATTTGAGAAAGGCGTTCCATAGTAACTCCCAATTGTAGGAAAGGTGTCAACAAGGATGAAAAGGCCATGCATGATATGTGGTGCTGCTCCCTGCATTTTTGTTGGAATTAACTTATGGTGAAGATCATGTCTACTGAGGATGCTGGCAATAACTTTTCATGCAGCAGACTGTCAGGAGATTTCCATCCTGTAATTATTCCACTCATACCCATGGACAGAATGGCCTGTTTTTCTGTGCTGTAGCATTCTATGGTTCTATATGGATGTTGAGATCTTTAATTTATGACAAAGTCTGGCCTGCTGACATGAAGAATCGAGTTGCAATTCAAAAGGCCTTTGAAAGCCTTTTTGTGGTAGGAACCAACACGCTCTCTCTCTCTCTTTAATGAGTTAACCCTTTTTTGGCTCACCCTTTGTGGGGTGAGGGCTTGAATATTTGCACAGTATATGATATGAACTGAAGAGCCCACACGTGTTTCTGTTTGTTAATCCCATCCTTTGCCTCCTTTCGCTCTCCGTCATTAGTTATTTGGGCATGGGCTTTCTGCTTGTCCTCCACCTTCACTGTCCTGCAGAGTTTTTAATCCTCTTGAATAAAGGTGGAGTTTCCTATTTACTAACACCTTGTGTTTGATAACATAACATAACATAACATAACAATTACAGCACGGAAACAGGCCATTAGGCCCTTCTAGTCCGCACCGAACCAAACACCCCTTTCTAGTCCCACCTCCCTGCACAATGCCCATAACCCTCCATCTTCTTCTCATCCATATACCTGTCCAACCTTTTCTTAAATAATACAATTGACTCCGTCGCCACTATTTCTCCCGGAAGATCATTCCACACGGCTACCACTCTCTGAGTAAAGAAGTTCCCCCTCATGTTACCTCTAAACCTCTGCCCCTTAATTCTTAACTCATGTCCTCTTGTTTTAATCTTTCCTCCTCTTAACGGAAATAGTCTATCCACATCCACTCTGTCTATCCCTTTCATAATCTTAAATACTTCTATCAAATCCCCTCTCAACCTTCTACGCTCCAAAGAATAAAGACCTAATCTGTCCAATCTCTCCCTATACTCTAGATGCTTAAACCCAGGTAACATTCTGGTAAACCTTCTCTGCACTCTCTCCACTCTGTTTATATCCTTCCCATAATTAGGCGACCAGAACTGCACACAGAACTCCAAATTAGGCCGCACCAATGTCTTATACAATCTCAACATCACCTCCCAACTCCTATATTCCATGCAATGATTGATAAAGGCCAGCATACTAAAAGCATTCTTCACCACCCTATTCACGTGAGTTTCTACCTTCAGGGAACGATGTACCGTCACTCTTAAATCTTTCTGCTCTTCTGTATTCCTCAATGCTCTCCCATTTACCACGTATGTCCTATTCTGATTCTTCTTACCAAAATGAAGCACCTCACACTTATCAGCATTAAATTCCATCTGCCATTTTTCAGCCCACTTTTCTAAGCAGCCCAAATCCCTCTGCAATCCTTGAAAACCTTCTTCATTATCCACTATTCCACCTATCTTAGTATCGTCTGCATATTTACTAATCCAATTCACCACCCCATCATCTAGATCATTAATGTATATAACAAACAACAATGGTCCCAATACAGATCCTTGAGGCACACCACTGGTCACCGGCCTCCAACCTGACAGACAATTATCCACTACCACTTTCTGGCCTCTCCCTTTCAGCCAATGTTCAATCCATTTGACTATCTTAAAATTTATACCTAAAGACTGCACCTTCCTAACTAACCTTCCATGTGGTACCTTATCGAAGGCCTTACTGAAGTCCATATAGACAACATCCTCTGCGCTACCCTCATCCACATTCCTAGTCACCTCTTCAAAAAGTTCAATCAGATTGGTCAAACATGACCTTCCTCCCACAAATCCATGTTGAGTGCTCCTGATCAGACCCTGTCTATCCAGATGTTTATAATTACTATCTCTAAGAATTTTCTCCATTAATTTACCTACCACAGACGTCAAACTTACAGGCCGATAGTTGCCAGGCTTCCTCCTTGAACCCTTTTTAAATAACGGAACCACATGCGCAATGCGCCAATCCTCCGGCACTATCCCCATATCTAATGACATTTGGAAAATTACTGCCAGAGCCTCTGCTATTTCCTCCTTCACTTCTCTCAATGTCCTGGGGAAGATCCCGTCTGGTCCCGGAGACTTATCCACCTTTATATTCTTCAAAAGCCTTAAAACTACACCTTTTGTAATCTCTATATTCCCCATATTTACCCAATTTGCTTTTTTTAATCTCACATCTCCCAATATCCTTCTCCTTAGTGAATACCGAAGAAAAGAAACTGTTCAATATCTCCCCCATTTCTCTAGGCTCCACACACAGTTTTCCGCTCTGATTTTCTAAGGGACCAATTTTGTCTCTAGCTTTCCTCTTACCATTAACATATTTGTAGAACTCTTTTGGATTAGTTTTCACCCTGCTTGCCATAGTTTTCTCGTACCTTCTTTTAGCTTTCCTAATTCCTCTCTTAAGATTCCTCTTACATTCAATGTATCTTTCAAACATCTCCTTAACTCCATGCTTCTTATATCTAATGTACGCCTCCCTTTTTCTTCGAACCAAGTTTCCAATATTCCTTGAAAACCACGGCTCTCTCAAACCTTTTGCCCCTCCTTTTAACCTAACAGGAACATAAAGCTTTTGCACACTCAAAATCTGATCTTTAAAAGACTTCCATCTCTCTACTACATCCTACCCATAAAACAAATTGTCCCAATGCACACCCTGCAAGTCCTTTCGCATCTCCTCAAATCTAGCTTTTCCCCAATCAAAAACCTCAATCCTTGGCCCTGATTTCTCTCTTTCCATAATGACATTGAAGCTGATGGCATTATGATCACTGGACCCGAAGTGCTCGCCAACACTAACCTCCGTCACTTGACCCATCCCATTTGCCAACAGTAGATCTAACACTGCTCCTTCTCTGGTCGTCACCTCTACATATTGTTGTAAAAAACTATCTTGCACACATTTCACAAACTCTAACCCATCCAGTCCTTTCACAGAATGTGTTTCCCAATCTATATGTGGAAAATTAAAATCTCCCATAATTACAACCCTGTGCTTATAACAAATATCTACTATCTCCCTACAGATTTGCTCCTCTAGGTCTCGGTCCCCTCCGGGTGGTCTATAATACACCCCTACAAGTGTAACCTCTCCTTTCCTACTCCTCAGTTCCACCCAAATAGCCTCCATGGATGTGCCCTCTAATCTATCCTTCCTAGGCACCGCTGTAATATTTTCCCTGACAAGCAATGCAACCCCACCTCCTCTTGCCCCTCCGACTCTATCACACCTAAAACAACGAAACCCAGAGATATTCAGTTGCCAATCACATCCCTCCTGCAACCATGTCTCACTAATCACTACCACATCATACTTCCAAGTATCAATCCACACCTTCAGCTCATCCACCTTTTTTACAATACTCCTGGCATTAAAATATATGAATTTCAGAGATTTCCCAATTTTTAATCCCTGTTTTCCCTCATCTTTAAGAACAACATTATTTCCTTTTCCTGCCAATTGCCCTTCATCTTCTTCCAGAGCATTTCCCTTCTCTATCACCTGCCCATCCATATTCAAATACTTACTACAAACTTTCTTTGTTTGCATTCTAACCTTCTCCTTACTGCTCTGTACTATTTTGTTCCCTCCCCCCAACCATTCTAGTTTAAAGGATCCTGAGTAGCCCGAGCAAATACCCCTGCCAGGATTCTGGTCCCCCTGGGATTTAAGTGTAACCCGTCCTTACTGTACAGGTCACATCTCCCCCAAAAAAGGTCCCAGTTATTCAGAAACTTAAAACCCTGCCCCTTACTCCACTCCTTCAGCCACGTGTTAATCCTCCACCTCATTCTATTTCTATTCACACTGTCACGTGGCACAGGGAGTAATCCAGAGATTATCTCTTTCAATTCTTTGTTATTCTCCTTAAAACAGTCCAAAGACCTGTTGATAGAAAATGGTGTCTTCACAGGTATCAAATAAGGGAGACCTTAGCAGGCGAGCTAGTATGTGCAAAATGCAATACCACATTCACTGCAGCATTGTATAATAAAATAATTATGAAAATTGGACAGACAGAAGGAGATGAATGGTGTGATAAATTTAAATCTAAATTTTAAATTTAGACATAAATATTTCACAGTAAGGGGCCTATTGAAACATGAGGCCATGCTGCCAAAATACTCCAATTAACCTACTATCCCCACATGTTTAGAAAGGTTGGAGGAAACCAGAGCACCCGGAAGAAACTCACACAGACACTGGGATAATGTACAAACTTCTTGCAGATTACGCCAGATTCGAACACTGGTCAATGGTGCTGTAGCAGTATTGCACCAAATGCTATGCTGACCATGCCAGATGGCCAAAATTACATGTGATTCAGTTTCAAATAAACCAGATAAACTATATTTGAAACCTGAGGAGATGCTCAGATCAATTAAGTTTAACTATCTTCATAAGCCCAAGAATAAAATGTATCCAAATATTTGTGTAGGTCCTCAGAGAAGCAAATGTGTTGTTTGGAAATAATTAACCAAAGCTGCATTGAGAAACACATTTTAATCATTTGCTAGATGATCTTTTTTTTTCTGTATCCCACATGCAAAGTATAGTGGCAGCCTAACTGGAGGATGACCACTCAAAGTTGCACACTGGATTTCAGGAAGGAGGCTGTTTGTCTGTGACCTTGATACAATGCATCAAACCAATTAGTATCACGGCCTTAAAACACACACACAAATGCTGAGGGAAATCAGCTATTCTCACAGTATCCATAGCAGATAAATATATTACCACATTTTTCAGCCTGAGCCCTTTTTGAAAGTAATATATCAGTTCTTCTTTGGCTTGGCTTCGCGGACGAAGATTTAAGGAGGGGGTAAATGTCCACGTCAGCTGCAGGCTCGTTTGTGGCTGACAAGTCCGATGCGGGACAGGCAGACATGGTTGCAGCGGTTGCAGGGGAAAATTAGTTGGTTGGGGTTGGGTGTTGGGTTTTTCCGCCTTTGCCTTTTGTCAGTGAGGTGGGCTCTGCGGTCTTCTTCAAAGGAGGTTGCTGCCCGCCAAACTGTGAGGCGCCAAGATGCACGGTTTGAGGCGATATCAGCCCACTGGCGGTGGTCAATGTGGCAGGCACCAAGAGATTTCTTTAGGCAGTCCTTGTACCTTTTCTTTGGTGCACCTCTGTCACGGTGGCCAGTGGAGAGCTCGCCATATAACACGATCTTGGGAAGGCGATGGTCCTCCATTCTGGAGACGTGACCCACCCAGCGCAGCTGGATCTTCAGCAGCGTGGACTCGATGCTGTCGACCTCTGCCATCTCGAGTACTTCGACGTTAGGGATGAAAGCGCTCCAATGAATGTTGAGGATGGAGCGGAGACAACGCTGGTGGATGCGTTCTAGGAGCCGTAGGTGATATCAGTTACCTCCTATGGATTGGCTGTGTTCCTGCAACATTTCTATTTTTACTTTGATCTCAGTGCCTGAAGACCTTCATTTTTCATTAGTATCATGGCTTTTTCAAATTCTGGCATTTTGGAAGCCCCAAGTAACAATCCTGCTCTCTTCTTTGGATTTGAGATGAGGTGCCTTGAGTTGACACTTGCAGCTCAATGCAACTTTACCTCCACATGATGTTGTAGGGAGATCACTTATCTTTGAGGCATTTTGCATAAAGTTCTGCTGGATACGTTGTGCTCCTTCATCTTAAATAATACAAATGGGTTTAGTTGTCAGAAATCCAGAGATGGAACAATTCTATGGGTTCACAAGTCAGAATAAAAGAGGTCTTGGTTGAAGTGACCAATTTATCTGTTGATTGTTTATTGCAGTTGAAACATTGCTCTTAGTTGCTATTGTACTTTTAAGGACCAAAAATGCACAGAGATGCATTGCCGAATTCCTTTAGATGACATAATAAGGCTTGATCTTATCTTTTGTATAATCTTGGACTTTTAAGATTTGGGCCTGACTGTTAAATATGATTTATTTAGCTATACTTTGTAATAAGCAGTCAGTACAAAGCAGCAGTCTCATTGGGTGAGGAGGAGAATTAGCATAAGGATTGACAAAAATGATTTTAGAAAATTGACAAGGCTGCATCTTTCAGAAAAAAAAGTGCAAGCTTTCAACTTTGTACTGTGAAGTAAAACTGTGTTTGAGTCAGACACATGATTGCAAACAGGTTGATTTTCCTTTTGGAAGCATGAATGTGATTTGTTATAATGGATATCTCACATGTAAACCTAGTTTAATGCTAGCAGTTCAATTGAAAGTTATCCCAGTCAAATTTAAAGTAACATTAAACCAATGGTCATAAAAGATGAACAATTTTAGATTTATTTGTCACGTAATACTCAGTACAGTGTTCTTCAATGAGCAGTCTTATAGATTATCTCTAACATTCAATAAGCCATGTAAAGAACACAATTGCAGAGTACAGTCGTACAATAAAAAAAACACTTATAAAAGACCTCATGATAACACTGCTATGGGATTCATTCAAGAACCTGATGGCTGTGGAGGGAAAACTGTCATTATGTGCATACTTTCAAACACTTGAGTCCTGTCCCTGATGGAAAGAGGGAGAAAAGAGAATGTTTAAGGTGTGATGGGTCTTTCAGTAATTTGGCGGTTTTTCCTAGGCAGTAGGAGATGGAGTTGGAGGGAAGTTTGCATTACATTGTGAGCTACATTCACAACCTTTTGTAGCTTCTTCCAATCTCAAGCAGAGCATCTCCTGCACCACACTGTGTTGCATCCACCAAGTTGGTGCAAAATCCAGATGAAATTTACTGATGAAATTTCTTGGTGACTATCTCCTAAATTATGTGGGTTTTGGGAAATGATTAATGTTTAGAGTCATGCAATTTTCCCTTGGATCATGTTTGAAGGTCAGTCAATGATCTTCTCTGCTGATCTGGTGATCTTAACACATGATCATTCCACATGCGAAGAGTTACATTTTAAATTGGATATTATAAGTCAAGTCCAGTCGCATCAGTGAGGTATAGAATTACAATGAGAAAAATTGGGTTTTGAATTCATGTCATTGGTGGTGTGAAGCATGAAGCAACTGCCTCAGAGGGACAACAATCTGCGATCAATCCTGGTGTCAGATGCTATCTGTGGAGAGTTTCCACATTCTCCCTATGATCACGCGACTTTCCTCCGTGGGCTTCAGTCCTCCTGCCCCCCCCCCCCATCCAAAAGCTGTGCTGGTTACTTGTTTAATTGTCCACTGTAAATTCCACTGTGAAAGTTAGTGGTGGAAACTTGGGAGGGTTGATAAGAACATTGAGAGAATAAATGTTGAGATGCATGTTGGATAAAAGCAAATGTGGTTTATGGTCAGTATGGACTCAATTGGCTGAAAGACCTTTTTTCTCTGATGGTGAATTGGATTAAGTAAAGGTACACTATTATATAGTAATGTGGATGACTGTATTGTCAAAGCGTGTCAGGCTTATCTATGTCCTTTAAGGAGAGAAATTTTCCATCTTCACCCAATGAGTGACATTTGATCTACCAAAGTAATATTTTTTGTTTCATGACAATTATGGATGGGCAATAAATGTGAGCTAATCCAGCAGAAAACTGTAAACATTTATTTTAAATAAGTGAAAAAATCCTGAACATATATTTTTAAAAAATCCCCTGTGCATTTTGAATAATAAATGAACTATTTGTGTATATTTGCAAAATAAGTAAAGTGCATTGCATGAACACTTCACACATTTATCTCAGATGGGCATGAATAATATGAAAACTGATAAAACAATGCTTTGCAAGCCATTCTACCTCTCCCTTTCTGCATGAAATTGTTGGTTATTAAGTTGCACAATTTAGATTTTGTCACATCATTTAATTAATGTACAGTGAGTCGAAAATTGCCTCAGATGCTCTGCCATTTTGTTCCACTTCACCCAAGTACAATGTATTTAAATCAGATGTTTCCAATAGCAAGTTAATTCAAAGTTGGGAATACACTTTTCAGAACATTTTTGTAAAGTGTTGCAGTTTCATTAGATTATAAAAATATTTGGCAAGTGTAAGTAGAACTTATCGAAGGCTTTCAAGAGTTGTTTGAAGCTTTTTGTGTAATATTCCATGTTATCTGCCTTGAGCTTTCTTGATCTTGGAAAGATCTCGTAACAATACAGCTGGAAGATGACTTCCTGTGCTGAAAACACCCCAACAGAGCTATTGACCACAATGACATTTCTTTCTTTTTGCACAAATACCTGTTAACAAAATGAAGAAGGAATCTTCAAAGCTGTCCTGCGAGACCTACATTTGTGAAGTGGATAATGAATGTTCTTTCAGTTAGATAATTTGCTAAATGGAGAAGTATGCGGTTGAAGTAACAAGTGGCAAATATTGAAAGCTAATGAAAAAGAGATTTGAAAGAAATATTAGTTGCAGTCATTTGTGGCAGTGTGATTTTTTATTATAAACACAGATATAATTCCTCAGCAAAGGAATGATAGATATTTTCAAGCATCAAGTTTATTTTTCTTTATATCTGTATTTTTAATTACAATTGCAATGCTACTTTTGTGTTGCGGCAATTGATTTCAGGGTTGAGAAGGTATACATTACAACACAAAACAAAGATTATCTGAGCACTCCACTGATGTGGCAGTTTCTCCACCTCCTTTTATTCAGTCACCTAAATGAAATATGCTTGTGATTGACAGAGCCAAAATCCATTGGAAGTTCATGTAATAAATGAAAGGTTAAATTTTCCAGATACAAGAACGCTTGGAGAGTGATTTCCAGACACAGTTTCTTGTTGAAGTAGCCAAAAAAACAAAATAATCACACAGAGATAAAGCTTAAATTTACGTTTAATGGAACACATTTACTATTGGTCTTAAAATCTTTATCCTTACTTTTACAGCTGTAGTGGCGACTGACGCAATTTTAGTGAGGCACGAAAAATGCATTATTAAGCTGTCTTCATCAATTTCTTTATATACCACTCTATTTCAGATAGTGTAACTTAACTTAGCACTGAGCATAGATTTGGCTTGAAAAATTGCCACTAGAGTGGGCAGAGAAAATACATGATGGTATTGATTTTGCTACTGCAAATAGTTTTCAAAATAAAGATTGAAGTTCAACCTTTGCAATCCAACCACATAATGATGGTGAGTGCACTAATAGCTTTTGTTACCACCCACCTTAATGTAGTAATATCAAAGTGCATTGGTCTGTTGGTGAGTGAGGCTGTGTTAGAAATAACTGCAAGGCAGTAAATTGGTCAGAACCAATATATTCTATCCAGCACATTTCCTTACTCCATTAATTTATTAAATCCTCTCATCCTGGTCATGTGTCTCCGATATATTGCTCTCTTTTTTTTTTGCTCAATATCTTATACTACTGTCAAATTCTACTCAATTTCTTTTGCTCCCCAAAACTCCTCCTTTCCAAACTGCTTCTTTACAGTTCAGCATGTTCCCATCCTTTCAATATCTTCATCACCGTCTCGAAACATGCATTTTTTAAAATTTTGACTCACTCCAATGAAGTCATGTAAACTAATGGTGTGCTTGTTGACCTGTACAGAATTTTTTAAAAAATATTGAAAATAATAAGATCAATCTGAACATCTAATGGGACCAAAAAGAAAATAAAGCCTATGTCAGGTTAAATGCACAAAAAGATGGCTCATTTCACGTTGAACAAATATTTTCTTGTACAAATGTGAAATTGAAGTTGTGTGGAGCTGCAGGGGTAAAAAGCGTTCATCTGACGTAAATAGAGTTGTACAAATCTACTGAACAGTTGATTCATTGAAGATTTTTTGATGGTTACTCTAGGGCAGGGGTGTCAAACTCAAATTCACGGAGGGCCAAAATTAAAAACTTGGACTAAGTCGAGGGCCGAACTAAATATTTATTGAAAATTTTCAACAACATCTGCATGTTTTCTCTTCTTTCAGCATATGTAATGTTAAACTTTTTCTTATTAAAATAAATGTTTAATAATAGTTTTGGATAAACTCTTTCCAGAAGCATTAACAAATGAGAAATAAAATATTCAATAAATAATATTTCTCTATAGAGGATTTGTCAAATGTTGCTAGTGTACTGTCGAATAGTAAAATCTGAGGGCTATTGAGAATGTGGGAGAATAACATGATTCCTGAAACAATCAAATGGGTGACTGATTGTGGGCATGAACTCTAGCAGGGTTATTTGCTATGCCCTTTTTCCATTGGTACAGATATCCTTTGATTTACACACTTTTCAAGTTTTATTCCTAATGAGCTTGTATCCAGGGTGCAGGACCATTTTTAACCAAGAATATATTGATCACTGTGACATGAAACTATTGGAAGATCGTTTTATCCTGAGATTAAAGTTCATAATCCTTACTCAGGCCTGTGTGCGGGAGGGCGTGGTTTGTGGGCGATCGGGTTGGACAACGACAGTGAGGGGGCATCGGCTCTCACTGCAGGGCGGCATCTCGGCGGATCAGCGGCCCCGTCACCGTGAGTCACGGGTCGGCCTGCGGCAGGGAGGGGGAGTGAGCAACTGTCCTGGCGAGGTCAGGCCCGAGGCTTCCGGTTCCGGGCGCTGGGAAGCGGCCTTGGCTTCCCCTGACACCGGCCAGGCCCCAAAACCAGAGTCCACGGTGAGACCCTGCAATGTAAACAGAGGAGGTGGGGGCGATTAGCGGGCTGACGCCAATGCATTCTGGGATTTATAGTATTAGCTGTGCATGCGCTATACTGGCGCGGCGGCCAGTGGGCCACCTCTAATACATTTTTGAAATGATCTTGCGGGCCAAATATAATTATATTGTGGGCCAAATTTGGCCCGCGGGCCAGAGTTTGACATTTGTGCTCTAGGGCAAAGAGGTGAAAAGTCACCAGTAGATTTAAATTGTGAAAATTCATAGCTGCAAGGTTTTTTTTTCTCTTTAACGAATTAATGTATTAAATCTGTTTCAACTCCTGTTCATGCTTTTCCAAAGTGCATGAATCCTCTCCCTATGTATCCTCTCCAATAACTTCTCTAACACTGATGTTGGGTTCACTTGTCTATATCCCTATTTTCCCCATTAAACAACGTGACAAAATTGACTTCTCTCCATTTCTTTCAGGACCTGGCTTGTTGCTGGTGATGACACAAAGATCTCTGTCAAGGCCCCATCAATCTCCTCTCTTGCCTCTTTCAATCATCTGGGATGTATATCATCAGGTCTTAGAGCCCTATCCACTATAATGCTATTCAAAGTACTTAGTCTACTACGTTTTTACTTGAACTCAAAGTGTAGTGAAACATTATCATTCTACACACTCCTCTCAGTATCCTCCATATCTAAATCTCAGTTATCTTAATGTTGTTGATAGCTACTTTGAGTCAATGGCATTCTGAAAAGTAAAGTGGAGATGGGCCTTATGGTATAGATTGATAGGGTATATTCTTATTGCCTGTACAATAGCATTTAAGTGATGGTTACAGGACCAAGTGTATTTCATAATAGAAGTTGCAAAACTAAATTTTGCTTTGCAGAGTATTCTGGTTGTGCCTCCTACACTCCAGATTCACTGGCATGTATCCAGGTCTGATTCATACTGTTTTCACTTTTATAGTCACCATGATCTCCTAATACTTGATCACTTTCGGTGTCAAGAATGCATTTTCCTTTCTTTAAATTAAATTGTTGACTTATTGATGATCCATTAGGTTTTTGATAGTATGTTTTATTTATATTATGCAACTGAAGAGCATGGGGAAAGTCGAGATTTGGTAATTCAGCATTGAGAGCACATAGCTTGAAGAGATCACAGATTGGTTAAGAGTAGATAAAGTCAAAGATAAGGCAATGAACAAATTGAAATGACAACAGAATGATGAGTTGATTTGTGAATGAAGTGCAGGAGCACAGCCGTGAAGAAATCATGAGTAGGAATATTTGGATTTGGAAATCCACAAGTTCACAATACCACTACACAATTTTGTGAATGTGTAAGACTGTGAAGAATTAATTACCCATGCATTTAGGAGCAAAGTTTTAGTACACAGTTTTCGTAAACTAATACTGCCAATGTACTGAAAACTTTTTAAGTATTAGGCATTTCTTAATGGTTCAGAAGCAGAGTTGTTTGCATTTCCTTTAAAAAATATCAACAGATGTAAAAGCAGATTAGAAAGATAAATGGATCAAGTTTCATGCAATAGGTAAACCTATGTGAACTTGCCACTGTAAGAACATGGGAAACTGAAAGATGGGACACCATTTAAAGGATCACAGTTACAAAAAAAATACTCTAATTAGTGAGGAAGAAAACCAAAATGGTGTGTATGTTTAAAAATGAATACAACTGAGATATCAGGAAAGCAGAGTTGTGGAAAGTAAGATTCATAAAACACCAAGACATCGTTTTAAATGTGGCAGCAAATGCATGCAATCAAGTTACAATTCTCAGTGGTCATGTTCAGCAAATCTATTTGTGAATTTACAAAATTACAAAGTGAGATAAGGTTGGTTTGAGAATGCTCACACTTCCAATAGGACATTGTGTATCCAATGTTATGGGGGTGAGAAACAATAGAAAAACAGAAAACAGATAGCAAAACACCTTCACAGAGCCAGCAATCGGGACTGGACCTGGGTTCGAATCCTACACTGTCTGTAAGGAATTTTATGTTCTCCCCATGTCTGTGTAGGTTTTCTCCGGGGGCTCCGCTTTCCTCCCACCCTTCAAAAATATACTAGGGTGTAGGTTAATGGGGTGTAAAATGGGTGGCATGGACTCATATGGCCAAATTTGCCTGTTACAGTGCTGTATGCCTAATTTAAAAAAAAATTGAATTGCTTGTCCAAAATAAGACCCGATGGCAAGGCAATTGTGATATAGGAAACCTTCTGCCAGTTGATTTCACATCAATTACTTTACTGTCTCAGAATAGAAAAGCAATCAAAGGAATAGCTGAAACAAGGGAAAAGCATAATTACAATTACTTCATTTGACCTGTCACATGTATTGTTCATCGTTTATCAGGATTGGAAAAGTGGAGCAACACAGATGCTGCCTGACCCACTTAGGAATAGTTACCTCAGAATATTTTTTTCCCATTCTTTGGCATTGTTAACCTCATTTTGCTTTTTTTTCCCCTCTGTTGAAGCAATTTCCCTTGATGAATAATTTAATCACAGATATTTAACATGCTGGTGTATATAACAAAGGTGATTGGTAAAGTGCAAGCCCTGGGGACAATGATAAAATTACTAATATAGAGGAGACTGCAAATGCTGGTATCTCGAACAAAATCAAACTGCTCGAGGAACTCAGTGAGTGGGTCAGGCAGTGTCTGTAGAGGGAAATGGACAGTTTTGGGTCAAGATTCTTCATCTGGATTGATGAAGACAAATTGTTAATTTCTGTATTGGAAAATGATGACAAGGCTCTTGAATTCAAATTTATTTTGCTGAAACAGTGAACGTTGACTGCATTCAGAATTCTTCAGGACTAATACAGCAGTAATCTTTTCAGAATTTGAGCATTTGCCATCAAACAAAACAATCTGGCAGTGAATTCAGATCTCTTAATAACTGTAAAATGTATAACAATGCTCTAATACATTTTCTGGAATACATTTTTAATTCAATGCAAAAAAATTTAAGAATATTTCTGGGAAACAAAATGAATGCATTTTTAGTTTAAGGTTTATTGTGGGAGATGGATTTACTGGTCATCCACTCAACTGATCCCTCATTTTAAACTGTGCATGTTTGGTTTATAATGATCTTTTTTGCCCATATTCGAAGGAATACTTACCCCAAAAGCAATAGCTAGTATGTAAAGCATTCTGACAGATCAAAACATTTGTTTTAAAAACTTCTCACCATTTTGAACTCTCCCATTATTTTAAATGTTTTCATGGTGAGACAGAAGAATTTCAGAATAAAATGCTAATTTGCTCACTTGTCCTAACAGGTGATTTTCAGGGCCTATGGTTTTTAGTTTTCTCACAAAATAGATGTGAACAAAGTGGAAATCTCAAAATCTAAGTAACCTTCCTCTGACTTCTCCCAGAAGATGCTGACTTATCCTCTCGTTAACAATAAATCAATTTTCCTCTATTCACTGGCACCATCTTAAGGACAAAATAAACTTTTGGTCAAGATTTTGTGGTTAATGGCTCATCGCTGTCATCATAGTCAGCATGTTGGAACATGGTACTGCGGGAATGTCTGGGTATATCCTCATTGGGCTGGCAGGTCTCGCCCACCTTACTTGTAGCCCCTCCGCATGATCCCCTAACAAAGGCCAAGAGCCCAAGTCTTCTCTCTCAAACCTGCCTTGGACTTGAGCAAGCAGCATGCAGAGGCATGTTTGGGTCTTCTGATCAATAAAGCCTTTGACTACTTGCTTCGTGTCTGCGAGTGGTCATTGATCGCGCTACAGTAAATGACTCCAAGACCTGGCGATCTCTGCAGAATTGATTGTCTCTTTTATTCTAATGGTAGCTCCAATAAATCTCTCCAGCAAAAGTAATATCAAATAACCGGAACAGATAAACACATTGCAGAATGTGTATGGAGATCAAAAATAAATTGAATAGTTGTAATTTGTAGTAAATATATTTTAACTATTTTGTAAACAATGGAGATTTGATAATTATTTTGATTGAATTGAAATCAGCATATCCCATCATTTCCTCAATCCTTGAAGCCTATTAGGTAATTTTGGTTTAATTCTCTGTCACAGATGCAGTTTAAGAATTTTAAGGATTGTTTCCATAAATTGGAGTGTTTTCAATTTAGTAATTTAAGAATTATGCGCTATTGGTGAAGAGACAACATTGCATCTTGTGGACAAACTAGTTATCACTGACAACAAAAGTCACTGGAGGAACTAAGTGGGTGAGGCAGTACCTGTGGAAGGACAGTGAATGCTCAGTTGAGAATCTCTATCTGAATTGAATGCAAAGATGAGATGGCTGGAATAAACAGGCAAGAGAGATGGGTTGGGTAAGAGCTGGCAAGTGATATGTGGAATCAGGTGAGGAGTGGATTGAGGGAAAGATGACAAGAATGAGAGTGGCTGGGAGGAGATAAGTGGCAACAATGAGGGGTTGCAGATGATGGAATCTGATAAGAAACTGGAATAAAATAAGGGAGGGAAGAAGGAAACCAGTGAGGGAGGGAATGAGACCTGGTGTGAGGAATATGTAGGCGATGAGTAAGTGACGGAGATGGGAGGCGAAGAGGGGAGCAGTTGGAAAGAAGTGCATGTGTTAAATAACCTGGGTAATTCAGTAGGACAGAGGGGGAGCAGGTTGCCTCAAAATTGACAATGCAATCTCCATTCCATTGTGTTATGAACAGCCCAGGTGGAATATTGCCATCATATTATTTAAATCTTCATTTGACCTTGTATTGGGAGAGAAAGAGGTTGTGGACAGATGGGTTAGTGTAGGTGTGGGAAATGTAATTGAAATTGCTTGCTATCAGTAGCTACGGATTACCATTGTGGACATCAAATTTTGGATTTCCTTGTTTATTAGTCTATTTGTAGACTTCCACCATCCGGTGAACATAAAAATAAAGTGTCAGAAGCAGCAGGGATAAATTGGGTATGCACGGATGAGTGACTCTGATATCAATGTAGGAAAATTATTGGGCAAGCATCTGAGAGCCAAAATTAATCTGTGTTTGGAGATATAGTGATTGCTTCAGGATAGTGTATAGATGGAACCTTCTGATTAATTTTGTGGAATTTTCACAGCAGGTAACTAAGTTGATGAGTGCACTGTAGTTGAATTATCCATGTGCACTTCATTATGGCCTTCAACAAGGACCCACATAGGAGACTGGTTATAGAGTCAGAAAGTACAGAACATGTCCTTATGCTCAACCCCTCCATGCCAATCAAATTGGAATTCTAGGCTTGTCCCATTTGCTGCAAATCAATTAGTCCATATCCATGTGAACTAACCTCATCTGAAAACATAACTGTCCAAATGTTCTTTGAACATCAAAGATGGTCCTACACATAGGGGTTCTCTGCTATTTTCAACAGGCAGAAGGTGATGCTGAAGGGTTGCTTTTGAGATTGGAAGTTTGGTAATAGTGGTGTACCACAGGGAGCAATGCATGAGCATATTCAGCCCTTCATTAACAGTTTGAATATTAATATTAGATGTCTGGTTAGTAAGCTTAAAGCAGACGCAGTTGAATGGTGTTCTTGATTGTGAGAAAGGTCATCTTTAGCTTCAGTGAAAGATTAAAGGTTTTGATGAGATTGGCAGAGAAATGGGAGATGGGTTAATTTTGATAAATGTTCATAATGTGTTTTGAAGTTGTGAACTTGTTTCAGGATTTCAATCGATCCTACAATTTGGAATATCAGGTTTCTATGATATTATCATTACTTCAGTTAGGCCAAGTTAGGCCAATTCTTTTGCTCTCTGTGTTGATAGTAGATACTAATTTCTGTAAATTTACTTCACTTTTTGCTATTACTATTGTATCTACTGCATAGCGAAGGTTGTTGATATTGCATCCTCACACACTTATCCCAGGTAGGTCTTGTATGGTTCCCATAATGTTTTCATGAGGACAGGTTT
The DNA here is from genome assembly GCF_036971445.1 of Narcine bancroftii. Classification (NCBI taxonomy): domain Eukaryota; kingdom Metazoa; phylum Chordata; class Chondrichthyes; order Torpediniformes; family Narcinidae; genus Narcine; species Narcine bancroftii. The sequence goes on along the minus strand of NC_091469.1, from coordinate 17,114,334 downwards.
GGTGATAGAACCCTGCCTGATTCCTTGCTTTATTGGCTGATATTCACCAAACTCATTGTCTATCCGTATGGCTGCACTTTGTTGCCAGTAGAGATTCCTGATTATTCTTATCTTTTCCATTGAAATTAATATATTTAACCATTTTCGTGATGATTTGGTGTTTCACTGAGTCAAAGGCTTTTGTGTAGTCAGTGAAAGAGAAGTATAGGCCTTGTTGTACTTCTATTGTCCTCAATACATTGGATCATGGGTAACATCTGATGGTAAAAGCTAAATAGACAAAAGGAAGAATAACAATGGCAAGAACAGCATTTATAGAAATGAGAAACATCCTAATGAACAAGAAAACAGCAATTGACAACTTGGAACTCTCTTCTGCGACATTCTTCCTATGTGTAGCTGCGAGTCAAGGACAATCACAAATGCAATGCAAAAAAAATGATCAATGCAGCAGAGATGTGGTTTCTCAGAAGAATGCTATGCATATCATCTATGGACAGGATAACAAATGGAGAAGTTCTACTGATAACTCAAACAAAACTTACGTTATTTAAAAGAATCAGAAAACAGCAATTAAAATTGTTTGGACACATCATGCAAAGAGATGCATGAGAACATTTAGTTACAACTGGAAAGCTGGAAGGAAAAAGAAACAGGGGCAGATAGAGAATGAAAGTGATGGATGGATTAACATTATGGTTAGAAACGGGGGAGGAAACAACGACAATTCGGAGGGTCAGAGCCCGTGATAGATGGAGACATGATCACCCACGCTGAATGGCAAGGCTCCTGAATAACAACAATGTACTTTTGGAGGATGAACAATATTAGCAAATGGTAAGGCCCCAGCAAGATCCAAAGAACAGCAGGATCTCAGTATTAGTCTCCAAGGATCCCTGATCACAACTGAAAAGGAAAACAACATGGTTAGGATTCCATGGGGAATATCTACCTGCATGAATTGACGCAGAGAATAAAAGATAAAGGAGGTAATAGTACAACTTAATAAATCACGGGAGAGAAACACAAAAGTCTACAGGTGGAGCGATTGAAGTAATAACAAAATGTTGGAGAGACTCAGCAAGTCAAACTGTGTACTTTATGAGCAAAGATCAAGATACGTAAACAACATTTTGGGCTTGAGCTCTTTATCAAGGTATGGGTAAAATGTCAGTGGGCACCTGAATAAAATAATTGGGGGGGGGGGTGAAGTTGGTGGTTGGACTTGCGGTAGAATAGAGTAAAACAAAAATACTCTACTGGTGTAATTAAAATCATGAATTAGCTGGAGTGCAGTTATGGTTGCTGCCCTGCCAGAGCAAAGTGATTTAATTGGAAAGGCTGCAGGAGAGATTACCAGGTTGTTTTCTGGAGCGAAGTGTTTCTGCTATAAGCAAAGACTGGGTAGAATGCATTGATTTTCTTTGGGATAGAGAAGGTGATGGTGCTTCTGTTGAGGTACACAAAATTATCAGGACCAACAATAGGAAACTTTTCTCCTCAGCAGAGTTGTTGAAGAGTAGAGGGTCAGGATTCAACATAAATCAGAGGAGAACGGCAGAACAACTTTTTCCAAACAAAGCATTGTTTAACACATTACCTGAAGGGATGGTAAGAGCAGGTACTTTGAGAAGATTTAAGTGTTCTGATGATCACTTGACAGCAGGCCGAGCATTTGGAAATTGAATTTAAATAAAATAGGTACTTTAACAATTAGGCTGAAGAACCTGTTATCGTGGGCTGAATGACTCCATGACTGAATTGTTTGTCGACAAATATAAACCTGTTTTGAAAGTTTACTGTGAAGTTTATTTAATTTAAAAATTATGTACTTGTTGAATTGACAGTGCATGCAGAAGTCACACAGGACAGGCGCGGTTGATTTGTCATTGCCATCCAGTATGAGACTGCATTGAAAAAGAAAGGAAAATAGAACAGTGCATATCTTAGTATGAGCTTTATTTCAATAAATGCTCCTTCTACGCCCACATTGCTCACAGTTTGAAAGAGTAGAAATAAAAGTACACAGCATGATCTTGCTATGTTTCCACAGCAGGTCGAAAGGTTTCGCACTGGTGTGAAGAATTAAACTCGTGTGAGAACTGGAAAAAGCAGGTGGCGAGGGATAATTTTAAAGTGCCTTGTAAGATGACAACAATTTTTATTCCTTCCAGGTTGTGTGTTATAACCCAAAAGAGGCAAGTCTTGCTATCAGCAACTCATAAATGTCCAAAGCAGGATGATTTCCTCTCCTCTGCACACAATTTAATCATACATCAGATTATTTTTCTTCCCATCTGTGTCCCATGATCAAAATTGAAAGCATTAATCGTAAAACAAAACATTTATGGATCAAAATGCTTTAAGTTGGTCATATAGCATCAATCTAAAAATTAAGGATGCAATCTTGTTTTTACAACTAAATCACAATTTGGAGCGGCCTGTCCAGATGACAGGCTTGTATTTTAATTGATCAATGAGTAAACCTTGGTAGCATTTGGAGACGTCGTCAGTCAAGCTCAATTCTTTACTTGCAAGTGCTTTTACACTTGAGAAACACGTTTTTGCAAATGACACTTGCCATATGGTGTGGAAATAAGTGCAGGAGCAACAACATGCTACCATTGCCATATTGGCTTTGAAGCAAAACAATATTTTGGTCAGATGGAAATACTTCATGTTAAATTTGGGGTGCCTTCAGCTTCTATTTAAAAAAAAATAGGTTTGATTGCTGTAGAAATCATGTGAATGGTCAATTGCTGGAAATTCAGCCAATGTAACAAAATAAGTACATCTAATTATTGGGACCTAATTGCTCATTACTTTGTGCAGATCAGAAACCAGTGATGTACTTACGACAAATCATTGTAGAAGTGGAATGAGTTCAAGACACTTGGAATAAATGCCTGGAAATTAGACTTTACCCATACTTAGTGTGTAAAAGATGTTCTGTTTATAGAAATAATGCCAAACTGAGAGTCACGCAAAACATCCTCAATGTTAAGATACCGTGATCATTCTTCTTTTCTGTTTTGAAATGGTGGAATGCAAGTTGTGCATTCAGAGACAGCAAACTCTTGTTGAACTTGTACACTGATGACTGAGAAACAGAATAAGTTAAGGATTGCTTAGCAGCCACACAGACACTGACTGTTGAGTTAAAGGTGTTACAAGGACTATCAGCAATAGAAATTCACCAAGATAATGGCTACTTAAACAAAACTGATTTTATTTTCTTAATACACAATGATATCAATATTTATTACCATTAAATTAACCCCCTTCTCATTCTAAGCGCACGTCAATGCAGTTCTTGTGTTTAGTAAAGTTATTTTTCACTGTCCACTCATTCACTTTTCACTTCTCCAAGTTCACTGGTATCAGGCAATCTTCCATACAATGCACAGACTCTAGTGCTTTAACGTAAGTTGTTTCCGCTTGGTTTCAGAGAGATATTCATTATTTGTTGGACACACATAATGATCTCCTTCAATTAGCAACCGAAGTGTCTTACCGAAGAAACTTGCCCCTCTTGGGTTTTTTTTTCCAAAATATAACCTCTTCTTTCAGGTTACCATAAAGAGTTTTTCTTTTTCCCTTATTTTTTGAAAAACACAATAACCAGCCACAACTTCTGCAATTAACTACAGAGAAGTAAAATAGGGTGAACTCAGAACTCAAAACCCATCTTGAAATGGGGCTGGGCAGCAGGTCTGCCAAATTACAGCCTTCACCACAAACTCCTTCAGAATACTCAGTCTCTCGCTCTCTTTGTTGTTTTCTCTTTGTTTGAAAAACCACGTAGCCTCTCCTAGGACAACAAACTTCAACCGGAAATTTAAAACTCTGGCACCAGTCTAGCAGCAAACATTTCTCAGTTCTCGAGCTTGGACACTGTTCAAACATGCTGGTCCATTAACACTTACTTGTGAAACTCTCATTAGGACTCCCCATTGTCTCTGAAAAGTCAACTGCAGATCTGAAGTAAACTCTTACATAGCTCTTGCATGGCAAATGAGATGTTTGTGAAATGTGCCCTGATAACTAAACCTCACAACCTTAACCTTTTACGATATATTTTAATCATAATTTTATTAATTTATTCCCTAACAAAGGGGAAAATGAAGAAGCAACAGTATTTGTTCTCTTCACACAGAACCCTAACCTCCACTGCAATGTTTTGAGGGAGTACAGTGTGTCCTGTTGATGCAAGTTGTCCCAAACCACTGAGATCAAATGGATTTAGTGACTCACAAATCTCAACATATTGTCGCTGAGGTACAGTTTTCCACAATAAGAAATGAATTGAATTTTTAAAATTGTTATATGATCTGAAAGTGAGCACTCTTGTTTTATATGCTATCCAGTCAAATAATTCCATATTTAAATGCAGGAAGTAGTGTGGTAATAAAACAAAAGGGTTGGGTGCAGTGTTGCAGTCAGTCAAAAAGTGCCAGATAAAGTTTTATAAAGAAAAAGTGCAGGGTATTGTGACAAATGCAGTTAAAACTATGCAAGGTGATCATCTTTCACCATTGAGAGAAGCAGTACTAGCTGATGGCAGACCAACAAATTAAATTGTTTGTCAAAACAAAAATGTCCTTGCCACAAGCTTTTTCCCAATTTGTTGAGCAGATTGTTTATTTGTTACCATGCAATTCCAGCAGAAGAGAAGAAAGGAAGACTGTTAATATAGTCCCTTTCTCAGTTTCCCAGTTGACCAAACTTTCAAAGGCCTCCAGCATCTGCACACACTGATATAATGGGTTGTTCATACTTTTAACAAAACATCAGAACAAACTAGTCCAAATTTTAGGAAAATATATTGATAATGATGATCAGCTTATTGTCATACACATTGTACAATGTACATGTGAATCAAAATTTTTGCTGTAGCCTAACAGATAATTCAATGAAAAAAAACAACTACAATGGTATACATTAAACAGAAATAGAGAATAACTACAAAAGAGGAATAAATTTAACAAAAGCAATAACAGATTGGGTCAATTCCATTTATATTAATGCATCCAGTCAATTATTATGTTCCTGATGATCAGCTAATTATTCAATTATAATAATTAATGCCTTTTTTTTGATGAGCACAGCTGTAGCTGAAGGAGGATCAAATTTTTAACATGGTGCTTGCAGACATGCGAATGATCAATCTTTTTGTTGGAATATTTTAACCATCTTGATCTTGTACAGAGAGCCAAAGGAATGTTTAATCACATCAGCAAATGGGATATAAGGTACAATTTTACACTGAAAAAAAAATATGAAAGAGGTTCGTATGAAAATTTGTATGGCACTATTTCACTCTAACTGAATGGTCTGTTTCTTCAATTGCCTCAAAAATCCTTTAAAACCTCTTTCAGAAAGTGTGAATAAAAAAAGTTGAATTGCCTATATACAGAGCTAATGTCAGGCAGGCAGTGTACTCATTACAATTTGTTTTTGCCAAAATAATCTTGAATCATCATGAAACTAAGAAATAAAAGCTTTTTTTTGAACAGAGATCCCACAATACTGATGTAAATAAGATCTGTCATTAAGCTGGCTTTGGTCGTTTACACTGAACCAAACAATGGCAGCATAATGCCGGGCCAGTGAGTCATTTTACACAACAAGCTGTCATTCTGGGAGCAAAAGAGGTGGGACATGTAACACAACAGCTTGGTGTCGAGTGAGATGTATAACATAGCATATTTGATGGGATATTAAACCCACTTTTTTCCCCTCAAAAAATGGCTCAAAAATAACCCCAAGGTCTTGCTTGCGAATTTGAAATTAGGGTGATAATGGTGAGTAGATCTGACAGTGATCTTTCTGTTGCTCACTAGCATTACAGTTATGTATCATGAGGGGCTGGTGAAAGGCTGTCAGGGGGAAGTGGGGCAGTGGGAAGTGGGGAAGTGGGGCTGGTGGCAGGCTGTCGGGAGACTTTTCCAGCGGCCTATTGTCGGTCACCACAATGGTCATTGTTGTGTTGAGAAAGTATCAGGTTCAAGAGAGACAAGACCAACATAACTTATATTAACACACAACAATTAATAAAAGAGCATAGGAAAATCATAGTGGAAATAAAACACACATGCGCACAATTTATAAAAGAGTGTGGGAAAACCGTAATGGGAATCAAATGGGAGAACATTAAAAAGTACACAATTACTAATTCACACAGGCAATGCAGTTATTCCCACACGATAAGCAGGGGCTCTACACACCATCCTGGACCCCTGATCATTGGGAGGTGGCTCTAGTACTGCTGTATGCAGGGATGTAAACACACTCTCAGACCCCTGATCATTGGGAGCAGTGGCTGTACTGCAAGTATTTTCTTTCCACATTAAGTAATCTCTATACCATAGGTGCTCTGTGCTTGGTAAGGGATTATTTAAGGTGGTATGCGAGTGTGGGAGAAAAAAATGGTTGCAATCCACTGTTCTAGACCCATTTGTTACTGAAATATGTTGCTTCAGAAAAATTGACATTGGCCCATTGGGGGAGGGGGTTCTTCTATGCCATCAAAAACGATAGACCATCACATCGTTTCCCATTCTGGTCCCGGCTTGCCAGATCGCCCCTTGGATACAAACGTCAATTCAGCGCTGTGACTACCTCTGTTGCCAGCTTAAAGGTGGGACTGCAATTACCCCCCCTCCCCCATTCTTTCTTCATACCTTTTACACAGAAGGCATGGCACAATATTCCTGCATTGAAGTGGCTGTATAAAAAGGGCTTATGTGACTTGCTACATGCTCTACTCCTCTGTCTCCAAAGCAAAAAGTTTCTTTTTTTTTCCTCCATTCCAACAATGGAATAGAATGACTCATGTTGTGGCCCAAAAATATTGCTGGATAGAGTGGAGCAAATTGGAAGTGTCAGATTAAATGTCAGCATGGTTATTCATGAATGTTGCTGGAGGACAGCATTCAAAGGAAGAAATGATCAGTTAATGCTTCATGTAGGGATCCTTTGTCAAGTCTAAAATGGGAATTTTCTCTTTTTAATTCAATAAAGCATACTATTGTAGTTTTATTTTAATTTTTGTATTTTGTCATTTACAAAGTATATATTTGGCTATAGCAAGTAAAAACTTCAGTGCATATATACGTTGTAAAATGTATATGACAATAAAAACGATCATTATTAAGTTGAGATATCAACTGTTATCAAGGGTAGAAGAAGCTGGGAAAGGAGGAAAAGGTGATAGGGTACTGAACAAACATATACTCAAAGAAAAGCACATCATATTCCTCCTGGACAGGATTAAACCCAAAACCATGAATATTGATTATTGCCAATTTTAGTAATGCTCTCCTCTAACTGGTTCTATTGTTTCTTTCTCTTCTTTAATCACGACTTCAGTTGGCTATCCTATAACCACTCACCCTAACTTCTTCCAACCCTGATATCACCCCTTCCAATTTGAGTCTCAATAGAGGGTCCCAATCTCAAAGGTTAACTGACCATTTCTACCCATGGATGCTGCTAAGTTAATTGACCTGCTCCTTGTTTGCTCAAGATTCCAGCATCTGCAATGTTTATGCTGCTTAGAAGTGATATTCATTTACCCCCATTGGCTAATAAGCACACAGCGTTGTCAAATAAGAAAAACATTAGAATTGGTTGTAATGCTGAAGCAGGTTGTATTTATGCTAATTTTAAGGTACAAATATATGCTTTTGAGTGTTTAAATAGTAATGTTAGTCATGCCATGGCCAATATGTTACCTTGAGGTGGTCAGGCCAGAATTTGTAAGGGGTTAAAAAGATTTTGCAATGAACAGAAAAAAAAAATTTCAACAAGATGTGTATTTTAAGACCATCAGCCCTTTGTTCTGCAGCTTTCCAGTTTTGTGAGCGATGTTACTATTTCAGTACCTTTGAGATAAATAGCAAAGGTAAAGTTTTTGACAGGGTTCGTTGTTTGAAGTCATATCAGGGGAATAGCCCATCGCATTTTAAGGGTTTAGATCAGCAGTAAAGTTCCATTTGAAACATAAAGTGAGAGCAAGAAGCTGTGCTTATGTTTCACTGAGTCTACTTATTATTCTGGAATAAAGTACTGTTTACGATCTGACACTTGAGCACTATTGAGAATTATTATGAAAGGTGATGCAATAAAATGCAGGGTTGATTCAGTGAAGCGGATAATCTTCAAAGATTGCAGTGAAGAGCTAAATAGATTAAGTTGCCCTTGCTTTTTCCAGTAAAACATCAAGGAGGAGCATTTTGTGGCCAGGTTTCATTGTCCATGGGTCTAGAAATAGATTTGAGCTTGCAATTATATTCCTAGCAAAAATACAGAATGCATGTTTGCTAAATGTGATAAATGATAGATTCCCCTCCACCCCCTCATTTGTCCAATTACCAACCAAAGAGCAGAAACAAAAATTCTATTGTGTTGTTGCTCTTAATATACCAAGTAGGTCGTTAGCCCAAAATTTCCAATATTAGTAAACTAAATCAAAGATATAAAATTAAGCCACAATTATTTTAATGATTAGATTAGTGTAGAAATGTGTGCTGAAATGTTGTCATGGTCCATTTAAAATCAGCTGTGATACCTGATATATTAGAACTCTTCTATTGTTATAATTATAAGGACGGAGGAATAGAAGGAAATCATTTACCTCCACAAGAAAATGTAGTCTGTGAGTAGAGTCAGGGCTAATCTGGGACCTCACCATGCATTAATGGAGTCATAGACTCACACAGCATGGGACAGACTCTTTAGGCCAACTCATCCATGCCTACCAGTTTGGCATAAACATACCAAAATGCTGGAGGAACTTAGCCAGTCTTTTCACCATCTACCAGAGACAAAGATATATTGCTGACATTTTGGACCTGAGCCCTTCTTCAAGGATACATCAGAAAGTCTCGGAATTCAAACAATGGAGGAGGAATCTGAAAGATGTTAATCGGATATGATAAGGGACTAGGTAAGAATTTATCATGTCTGTGTGAAAGGAGAGAGGGAAAGGAGAGATGAAGTTTGAGCATCATCTATCCTGGGAATAGACCAAACCATGTAATTCCTTTGGGTTGGTTAAATCTCTGGGCATCTCTAAATGTTATAGCTGATCAGAAGTGAACAAAAAACTTTACAAATGTTAGTTCCAAATTCATCCTACCATTTTTATCTGAAATTTTAACTGACTTCAAATACCAAAATATCTGGCTTTAATATTTCAGGCTGTGATATCTAATTGAGATGTTATGACTTTTCTAAAGAGGGACTGGTTTGTGTCTGTCAGTTCCATTGTTACATACATATGTAAATCAGGGTTAGAGACTGTGTATGTTTTCTGCTTACTTTTAAACTCATTGAGTTCATTGTGAAATTTATGATATTGCTGGGTATCAAATAAAATATGTGGAATGAAGTTTTGGGTATGAATCTGGACAACATCCAATCATCTAGAACAACCATTCTCAACTTTTTTTTAACTATGGGCCCTTTCGGAAACTGTTCAAGTTTATGGGGTTTCTTCTCTGTGAAGCAGTCAAGTTTTGCTCCCTTGCTGACGACATAAAAAACATTTTTTTTTAAATATATGATTTCAGTCCATAGTCCCTGCAGCTCCCATGGGGTCCATTTGGCCCCAGTTGGGAATGGCAGGTTGAGAAAATGTGCTGCCAAAGTCCAAAGAGTGCTGGATTATCAGAGTTTTGTATTATATTCAAAATACTGACAGTTTGATTGCAGAATTACAATGAGTACATTTGCTTGGGTTCATGGGTATATTTAAACATGAGGCTGCAGACTCTGTTATTGTTGTCTTTGGCTTGGCTTCGCGGACGAAGATTTATGGAGGGGGTAAAAAGTCCACGTCAGCTGCAGGCTCGTTTGAGGCTGACAAGTCCGATGCGGGACAGGCAGACACGATTGCAGCGGTTGCAAGGGAAAATTGGTTGGTTGGGGTTGGGTAAAACACACCTAAATGCTGGAGGAACTCAGCTGGTCTTTTCAGTATCTATAGGAGACAAAGGTATGTTGCCCATGTTTTGGGCCTGAGCCCTGAGGAAGAAGGTCACAACTTGCAGAACATGCAGTGACTATGCTGCAACACATCAGAACAGGATGGAAGAGTGTGCATGGGAGAGAAGTGACAGGACTGCACCATTTGGTCTGTCTTGATCCACAAGAACATCAAATACTCCACACGAAATTCACCGAGAGTGGAGTTTTCAAGCTGGATGCTTTCTGTTAACCAGTTTGGAGCTCAATTTCTCTCCCAGTCAATGAAAATTCTCTTAATCAGATCACTCTAAAGCTTCTAAATTTACCTTGTTGTGGATCACTTCATCATGTAATAGGTTGGCTTCAGTATGTGGTGAAGATGATTTTAAAAATCAGCAAGAAATTCACTGGGTGAGCTACAATATTTGCAAAACCAAAGGCAGGGCAGCATTACACATCCTGTGAGTTGGAACCTGCATTGTGATGCTGCATTATCACATCTTGCTGGAAGACCCATGTCTTAATAAAGATAGACTATAAGACCATTAGTCAGAGGAGCAAAATTAGACCATTTGGACCATCAAGTCTGCTCTGCCATTGCAACCGTGACTGATATAGTTTTCCTCTCAACCCTGTCTCCTGCCTTCTTCCTGTAAGATTGGACATGCTTACAGATCAAGAATTGATCATGAAATACACCTAAAGGTGACCTCCACAACCAGCTGTAATGAGAAATTCCACAGATTTACTATATTCTTCCCCAAGAAGTCTCCTCATCTCCATTCTGAGTACAGGCTGAGAGCAAACATGCCTGGATCATTCCCAAAAATCTGCTCAAGGTCTGTTCCTACACTAGCTCCAAACCATTCATGGTATTCTAAAAGTGATCTGACCAAAGAAGCTTCAGATTTTAAATTCTGTGCTCTCGAAATGAGTGCAGACATTGCACTTCCCTCCCTTTCCACTGATTCAGCCTGAAAGTTATCTTTAGGGATTCCTGCACTCGGACTCCCAAATATCTTTGTACCTCTTTCTGAATTCTCACTCCATTTAGAAAATAGTCTGTTACTTATTCATTCTGCCAAATTACATGACCATACTCTTCCTTATGCAATCTTCGCTGCCCATTCTCCAAACCTCAAACCTGCTCAAGTCCCTCTGTAGACTCCCTTTTTCCTCAACCCTACCTGCCCTTATCAACCACAAACTTGGCTAAAAAACCTTCAATTCTGATGTGTAAACCATTTGCATATAATGTGAAAGTAACAGACACAACATCTATCTCTACAGAACACCATTAATCATTGGCAGCCAGCCAGAGAAGACCCCATTTATTCCCATTCTCTGCCTTCTGCCTGTCAATCAATGTTCTATCTATTCAAGGAGCTTTCCTTGAATACCATGGACTCCTCTCTTGTTTAGCAGCCTCATGTGCAGCACCTTGTCAAAGGCCTCTGAATATCCAAGTAAACCATATCAACCTGCTCTCCTTTGTCAATCCTATTATTTCCTCAAAGAATTTGTCAGGAAGGATCTCCCCTGAAGGAAACCAAACTGACCTCAATCTATTTTTTATCAACAGACAACCCTATGATATGTCTGAGACCGATGTTAGAACATCCTTTGAGGGTAAACCCTCTTAAGGCATCAGGCACTGATGGCATACCGAGCAGGGTACTGAAAATCTGTGGCAAATGACCAGCTGGAGCATTCATGGACATCTTCAATCTCTCATTGCTGCAGTTAGAGGTTTCCACCTGCTTCAAAAGGGCATCAATCCTGGCAGTACCCAAGAAGAGCAGAGTGAGCTGCCTCAATGACTACTGCCCATTAACACTTGCATCTTCTGTGATGAAATGCTTGGAAAGGTTGGTCATGGCCAGAATTAACATACCAAAGTAAAGACCTGAACCCACTGCAAATCACCTACTGTCATAATTGCTCCACACCTGATGCAATCTCACTGGCTCTCCACTCAGTTCTGGATCACCTAAACAACAGCAACAATTACATCAGGCTGCTTTTCATTTATTATAGTTTCACTTGCAGCACCATGGTCAGCATGCCCCAAAATCTGCGCCTCTGCACCTTCCCCTGCAAATGGATCCTTGACTTCCTCATTGGAAGTCTATAGTCAGTGTGAATTAGTAACAGCTCCTCCTCATTGACGATCAACATAGGAGCACCTCACCCACTGCTTTACTCGCAATAAATGCATGACTGTGTGGCTAGGCACAATTTAGATGCCATCTACAAATTTGCCAATGACATCATAGTCATCGACAGAATCACAGATGGCATTGAGGAAGTGAACAGCAGGCAGATACCTCAGCTAGTTGAGTGGTGTCACAACAAAACCTTGCACTCAACAGGAGCAGAACCAAGGAATTGATTGTGCACTCAACAAGTGGAATCTAGGAGAACACAAAGCAGTCCTCATTGAAGGGTTAGCAATGGAAAGAGTAAAGAACAAATTTCTGCATTTCAACATCTCTGAAGATCTATCCTGGGGCCTCCATGTTGATTCAATCATGAAGAAGGCTCACTAGCAGCTATATTTTGTTAGGAGTTTGAGGAGATTTGGTAGGTCACCAAAGACTCTTGCAAATTTGTACAGCTGTCCTGTGGAGAGCATTCTGACTGGTGGAATCACTGTCCAGTATGGAGTTGCCAATGCATAGAACAGGAAAACTATGCATAAAGTTATGAATTTGGCCAGTCTCATCATGGGCATCAGTCTTCACTCTATTAAGAATACCTGCAAAAGGTTGTGTCTCAAAAAAGCAGCCTCCATCAACAAAAACCTTCACCACCCAGGCCATGTCCTCTTCTCACTCCTCCCATCAGGAAGGAGGTACAGAAGCCTGAAGACAAAAACCCATTGTTACAAAAACACCTCCTTCCCTTCCACCATCATTCCTGAATGCATGATGATCCAAAAACACTACTTCACTTTTTTCCTCTTTTGTACTAAATTATTTATTTTAATAATGCAATTTATTGTAATTTTTGCACCTGCGATGATGCTGTAAAATAATGAATTTTGTGACACATGTTCATTGCAATAAATTCTGATTCACTTTCCTTCAAGTACTCAAAACACGCATCCTCGATAATGACCTCTCTAACCTTACTGACCCTAAAGTCAAGCTAACCAGGCTGTAATTTCTTGTTTTTCTTTGCCTTTCTCCCTGCTTAAAGGATGGTGATATTAGCCTAAGGGTTCCTTAACCTTAAGCTCCCTAATCAAATCTGGTTCACTGCACAGTTCCAAATCCAGAATTACCTTTTCCCTAATGGGCTCGACCACAAGCTGTTTTTAAAAAAAACCTCATTTTGTAGGCATTCTACAAATACATTCTCTTGGGATCCAGTGCTATCCTAGTTTTCTCAATCTACTTGCATATTGAAGTCCCTCATGACCACATTTCCTTTCTTGCATTTCTGTTGAAATTTGTACCCCACCACCTGGCTGCCAATCAGAAGTTTGCAGATAAATCACATCAGGGTCTTTTAAACATTGCAGTTTCTCAACTCTACCCACTGTGATTCTGCAACTGTTGATCCTACATCCCTTCTTCCTAAGGATATGATTTCTTCTGGCACACATTTGTCCATTAATTCTCTCAATTGTGAAATGACACAAATTTTAAAGAAAATGCAAGTAAATACAAAAAAATTGCCAAATTCAAGCTGTCGGAGGTGGAATTGTTATTCACCACAAAGATAGATAATTATTTACAGCACAGCTGAACTTGTTAACATCTGTTGGACTAGTTCACAGTTTCATATTGATGGACTATCAATAACTTCAAAGACTAGAAGTTGCCAGAACAATAGGCTCTTAATTGCTTAAAACTGTATGTACACTCATGTTGCTTAGCCTGAGTCCAGAGCTCATACTGGGAGAGGGGTCAGGGCATAACAGCCTTTATTAAAGTCATGGTAAAGTCAGCATGGAGGAGGGCCAGCCATACACACAGAGATGGTAACCAATAGTAATACAGTCGTATCACCAAGCATGTAAGTGGACACTCCATGATCAGCTAACATATCTGTGTCAGACATCAAATGAAGTGAGTATTCATCAGAACAGGATGTATTCCCGTAGTGATCTAACCTATGTTACAACCATCATTGCACTTCCTTGCTCCTGTTTGCTGTCCAGAAGATCATGATTCTAATTCTCTTATCTTCTGTTTCCAAATCCTCATTGATTTGCCCCTCTACATTAGTTTCACCAGAATATACACTGAAGTGCAAACTATGTTAAACAGATGCCCAGCTCCATCTTTTTCAAGGCTCCTTGTTGACATTTTGGTTGGAATTTAGTGACGAGAAACAATTCTTTAAAAACACATACACACTGACCCAAAAAAATCTGATATTGATCATTAGTATAACTTGGAGCAAGAGGCAGTCTGCTGGAAGATCACAGTGCATCAAGTATAGTCAGTCAGAGGAAATGAGTGGTCAACAGTTTGATGAAGGGATCCATCCTGAACCATCCGTTCTTCTTCCATTGATTTTCCTCATTTGTTTGAGACCCTTTTATGAGCTTCTCGTTGCTCCAGATTCCAGCATCTGCAGTCTCATTTATCTCCGTTGATATTGGCTGGTTAGCTCATTTTTATTTTTGCTGATGCTTTATTTCCTCTTTGCTCATCCACTGCTTGATGATCTAATCACACATGGATCAGTGCTCCTTCTACAGATCAATTACGATACTCTAATATTTAACTTGTATTTCTCAATTTTTTCTATCAATCATAAATGATTTTTGACCATTCACCTTTTCAACTGTCACTTAGTTGAGACAATGCACTTTAAAAAGAGATGCAGCTTTGATATTTATGAAATTTGATGATTTGTCGGTTCTGCGGAGATCAACCTTTGAGTTCAATCATATGCTTTCATCTACTGGATGAGAATTTTAAGTCCTTTTTCTTTCTTTCACATGCATTAGTAGGATGCAAGCCTTCATGCAATACATCTTTACTGAGGATGCACTTATTTAATGGTAGAAATAGGTAATTCAAATGATAATATGAAAGTTTGTGATTAGTAAGAGCAGAGGAAGATAAAATTGACAGCGAGCTCATTTTGTCGGTTTTATGAGCATACTCTTGGCTGCAGGAATGAATTGTGCGTGCTGACTAATTTATGGCTTTCATTTTCAACTTAAGGGGATAGCAGATGCTCATGCAAAAGATGACATTAGAGGTGGCAGTACCAAGGCCAGAGGTGTAATTATGTTCAGAACTGAATTTCAAAAGAAAGTTGCTTCTGAATTTCATTAATCATTGAACCAACTTTTATCAATTCATTTGTTTTATACTTGATACTGGCAATCTGATTGAACTAATATTTTATGTCAAGATAGAAAGCGTGCACATATTTTGCTTCCGTTTCTAATATCAAAATGGATTAATGTTTATAAAAGCAAGCTGTGAAAGATCTCACTGTAGCAGAGAATGTTAGGATTAAGCAAATAGAATAATCTCTTAAATCTGCTCTCCCTTTTAATAATATCTGCCTTTTAATTTTATCTTCAAGCTCATTTACACTTTGATCCCAATAATCCATGAATACCCTGTGATCCACAAAGCTAAATGCTTAAAAGACAGGAACTTGACAATTAATTTGAGAGTAAATTTACTCATAATTTTATGGAATTTATGTCAATTATTTTAAATCAACTTTTTGAATTTACAAATCTCCCTGTGTTTTCATGGATTTTTAGTTGAAGTTGGAACAATCAGCAAAATTGTGCAAGTAAATCATATGGTGAGAGGGTATATTGATGTCATCTTTGATGTAAACAACAGATGTGTAGGTTTTTTTGCTCTCTGTGGAAGTTGTCATACCTTGCTGGAAGCTTCAGTAACCTGTTGCTGTTCTTCTCCGTGAATCTTTGCACAATCAAAAAGAGAACATTAAAAAAAAAATTAGGATAAATAAATATTCTGTAAGAATTTTATTTTTAGCTCATGGACTCTTCAAAAGCTAAGTTATTATGATGAAAAAATGGAAGGGAATTAAATCTGAAGGTTCAGGTTCCTAACTTTGTGTTTTGTAAGTCAACTTTACGCAGAGGAAGACGTGACTTGCAGGCAGTTCCACTTGTCGTCAAGACAGCAGATTTCAGATTTATCATCTGAGAACATATATGGCATCGCATAAAACACTGAGATTCTTTTTCTGTGAATGAGGTAGAATTACCACTGCAAAATAAAAGCATGTAAACAAATAAAGAACTGTAAACAGATAATGAATGTAAACAAACTGAAAAATAAAAAAAATCAATAAAGTGATCAAGTAAGATTCCTAAATGAGTCCCTGATTGAGTTTGTTGTTGAGGAGTCTGATAGTGGAGGGGTGGCAGTTGTTTCTGAACCTGGTGGTGCAAGTCTTATGGCACCTATACCTCTTTCCTGATGGGAGCAGCAAGAACAGAGAGTGTGATGGATGGTGTGGATCCTTGATGATTGCTGCTGCTCTCCAACAGCAGTGTTCCTGTAGATATTCACGATAGTGGGAAGGGATTTGCTCGTGATATCCTGGGCTGTGTCCACTACTTTTTGGAGGACATTATGATGAGGGGTATTGGTATCCCCATACCAGATTGTGATGCAGCTGGACAGCATATTTTCCACCACGCATATAACCATATAACCATATACAGCACAGAACAGGCCAGTTTGGCCCTACTAGTACATGCCAGAACAAATCCCCATTCTCCTAGTCCCACTGACCAGCACCTGGTCCATACCCCTCCAATCCTCTGCCCTCCATGTAATTATCCAGTCTTTCCTTAAAAATAAATAATGTCCTTGCTTCAACCACCTCTGCCGGAACCTTATTCCACATCCCAACTACCCTTTGTGTGAAGAAATTCCCCCTCATGTTCTCCTTATAATTTTCTCCCTGCAATCTAAAACCATGGCCTCTGGTTTGAATATCCCCCACACTTAATTGAAAAAGTCTATCCACGTTGACTCTCTCCCTTTTAAAATCTTGAACACCTCCATCAAATCCTCCCTCAATCCTCTATGCTCCAGAGAAAAAAGCCCCAGGCTGCTCAACCTTTCTCTGTAACTCAAACCCTGAATCCTGTCAGCATTCTCATGAACCTTCTCTGCACTCTCTCTACTCTGTGGAAGTTTACCAGGGTTTCTTAAGTAATACCAAAATTCCACCAACTTCGGAGGCACCGACTTGCTTTCTTCACAATGTCATTAATGAGTTGGGTCCAGTAAAGATCCTCGGAGATAGTGCCCTGCCCAAGAACTTAAATTTGCTTACCCTCTCCTCCTCTGATCTCCCAATAATCACTGTACCGTATATCTCTGATTTTCCCTTCTTGGTCAACAATCCACTCCTTGGTTTTGGTGACATTCAGTGCCTGGTGGTTTTTGCTGCACCATTCAGTCATGTTTTCAATCTTCCTCCTCTATGCTGATTCATCGCCTTGTTTATGCAACCCTCTACCATGGTATTGACGGCAAATTTGTAGATGGAGTTATTGTCATACCGAGTCACATAGTCACAGCTGTAAAGTGAGTAGAGCAGGGGTCTAGGAATGCAGCCCTGTGCTGCTCCAGTACTGATGGAGATTGTGGAGGAAATGTTCTCACCAATCCAAACTGATTCAGATCAAGTCAAGTTTATTATCATCTGATTGTACATGTACAACCTGACTAAACAGTGTTCTCCGGTCCTCGGTGCAAATCATGCAGACATACAACCAGACATAACACACAGACACTCATGCAGACAAATAATACAGGACAAGTAATTTATCTATAAAAATAAATAAATATTGTTTTGTACAGATGAGTCTTGGATAGATAGTGTGAACTCTTCCTTTGGTTGTTCAGTATTCTCACTGTCTGTGGGAAGAAGCTTTACTTCAGCCTGATGGTGCTGGCTCTGATGGAAGCAGCTGAAAGATGCCATGTGCTGGAGGTGACTTTGGTCTGGAGGTGAGGAAAATCATGATCCAATTAGACACTGGGGTGTTGAGTCCCAGGTCTTGGAGTTTGCTGATCAGTTTTGAGGGAATGATGATGTTAAATGCCAAACTGTCATCGATAAAGGACATCCTGAATGCATATTTACAGTCCAGGTGTTCCAGCTGCATTCAACTTTAAGGTTTAGAAACTTGAAGTAAAATTAAAACACAGAAGACTTAACTCCATTTCAGCAAAAAAAAAAGAATGAAAATGGTGGTTCAAACACAAGGGTAACCTTGAAGCTTATCTCACAGAGCTTGGATAACTTTTCATGCTCAGTAATCTTTTCTATTATTTTTTTTTTATTTTTCACTCTGTGAACCATATCAATCAAAATACATACAAACATTTCCCTCTTAAATATACACAGTGGCATTTTCTCCCCCTTTTCCCCCTTACCTTCCCTCCCCCCTTCCCACTCCCTCCAAACCCATTCAACATTCAACATATACAATACAATAAAACCATTAAACAATGTAATCATACAATGAAAAATAAACAAGGAAAATGAGTCATCTACTTTTACACACTGGATCAAGTCATTTTGTCTTCATATTCATTTTATCATTTTAGGGGGTGGAGGTCCGAGGCAAGCCCTCTCTGTTATGTTCCATGTACGGTTTCCAAAATTGTTCAAATAATGTGATTTTATTTTTTAAAAATTATATGTTATTTTTTTCCAATGGAATACATATTCTTGAGGCATAAAATAATGCTGAAAATGCACATCCATTGAATGCTGTATCGGGAGAACATAATCTATCTGTATGATTCCCAGCAATTAACCTGGTGATATATTGTATGCTCATGAATTCATACATTTCACAGAAAAGTACTGATTAGTCATTTGCAGCAGTGGTTTATAGGCTAAGAATGGAATGGAATCTCATATCTACTTAAACTTGTAAAAACAGTAAAGTTATATTAGATGAGACAATGAGTGACCACATCAAAGACTGAACAAGACAATGTAACAATGTCAAGTTTTTGGATTGTATCCTCAGAGAGGTTTGCATGTGGTCAAAGAAAGAAATGTCAAAGCCATTCAGCATTAAACACCTCATGTTTGATTTATTGTGGAGGTTTGTGACTTCCATTGCAGCATGTCCAAGATTGTCAAGGAATGAAATACAGCAACTGATGTAAAATTGCCTGTAAACAAAAGAAAATTCTAAAAGCTTTGGTCCAGAAACATAGGTCCCTGCTGCAGATTTGCTGTCAGTCATTTCTCAAGCAACTGTTATTAAAGAGACTAGCATTTCCTGAAACAGCATTGAGCAGGAACCTGTATCAAAGAACTCAAGTAAGTGGTTAGGAAGTCAGCAGATGACATAAAGATTGGTGATCTTGTGCACAGCGAGGAAGGTGATCTGAGACTACAGAAAAAAAATTATCAATTGAAAAGTTGGGCAGAGTATTTCAGATTCATTGTCAGAATACAATCACAAGGTCACATACAGCCCTGCGATTCCTTTTTTCCTATGGCCACGACAGAATTACCACTAAATGGTAGTGCAAAAAAGAAACTGTACACAGTGTAAACATGTAAACAAATTTAAAAAAAAATGAACAGGTAAGGAATGTAAATACATTTGGCACTGCAATACAGAGAGAACAAAAGAAAATCAATAAAGTGTACAAGTAAGAGGCCTTAAGTGAGTCTCTGATTGTATTTGTCATTGAGGGGTCTGATGGTGGCGGAATAGCAGCTATTTCTGAAACTGATGGTGCAAGTCTTGTGGCACCTATACCTCTTTCCTGATGGCAACAGTGAGAACAGAGCGTGTACTGAGTGGGGAGGGTTTTGCCTGTGATGTCCTGGGCTGTGTCCACTACCTTTAGGAGGGCTTTACGCTCAGGGGTATTGGTGTTCCCATATCAGACCATGATTCTGCCGGTCAGCACACTTTCCACCACACCTCTGTAGAAATTTGCCAGATTTTTGTCTCATATCAAACCACTACAAACTCCTGAGGAAGTAGAGGCACTGATTTGCTTTCTTCATGATGCCATTAGTGTGTTGGGTCCAGGAAAGATCCTCTGAGTGACTTTCAAGAATTTAAATTTGCTCACCCTCTCCTCCTCTGATCTCCCAATGATCACTGGATTGTATATCTTTTTGCAGATAAAACTTCAAGCTGATAAGTAGAAAGTGACACATTTTGGGAAGAAAATTAAGGGAAGGATGCATACAGCAAATTGTTTTGTGCTAAGAAATATTAATGAACTGTTGGATCATTGGGTCAAATTTAATAGTTCTCTCAAAATAGAAGAACGAGCCAATAGGATGGTGATGAACAGGTGTTTGCCTTCATAAGTTGGGGAATGCTTTATTATACATGGGACTTCATGTTGCTACTCAACAAAGCACAACTAAGGCTACAAGTGGAATATCATATGTGCAGTTCTGAGTGCCACACAAAAAGCTGTGATTGTCATGGACATGAGTGTCTCTTGCCAAGGTCATAAAAGGCAATGAGAAAGAGATAGGATAGATATGGTAGCATCATCTAAAAAATGGTGGAGGCTTAAGGAGAGAGGAAGGAGTTTCAAAAGTGATTTGAGGTTTTTTTTTAATCACAACGTGGTTGATATCAGGACCACTGCCAGTGGACATGGTGAATCGAATATAATCAAAGTGCTTGAAAGGTATTCAGCCAGAAACTTAAATAGGCAGGGCACAGAAAGATGTGGTCCAATTGTGGGCAATTCTTATTGGTATAGATGAGCATAAAAAATTCTGCATATATGTAGTGGGTCAAAGAGCCCATTTCTGAATGATAGAAATATCATGTGAAATGCTCCAAATGTGCAAAGAGAATGAGTTTTATGCTAATTGCTGAGTGAACAGAATTTCTGCTGTGTCGCATTTACATTCTCTGTAACAGTAATGTGAAATAAGAATATTATGTGGTTACAGAAAAAAAAACATAATTTGTCTATTGATGCAGCTGCAGATCGTTTCATTCTGTGGAAGGATGAATGCAACGAGCTATTTACTCACCTTGCAAGAAATGTGGTCAGCTATTAAAATTAGTGAATGTGCTAAAAGCTTTGGGACAGACACATTTCATGTCACTTTGGCCAGTGACTCAAGGAGCGCATAGTTGTAGCAGATCACAGGGGTTGATCATTGTTAATTAGCGATGATTGGTAAAGAAATTCAGAAACTGATTTTGTGGAGTATTAACAATTAAAGACATGGAGTTCTGCAGCAAGGAAACCAGCCCTTTGGCCCAGCCTCTCCATGCTAACCAAGTTGTATGGCCAAGCTAGACCCATTTGCCTGTGCTTGGCCCATATACCTCTGACATTTCCTGTCCATTTTACCTGCTTTAATGTCTTTCAAATGTTATAATTGTACCCACCTATATCACTTCATCTGGCAACTGATCCCACACAGACAGCATACTTTAACGAAAGCGCCTCTTGGGTCTCTTTTAAAATTCTTCTCACTCACCCTAAATCTATGTCCTCTCATTTTAGCCTCCCCAACTCTGGTGAGAAAAGGTGAGGGCCATTTACCTTGTCCAAGTGATTTTTAAAGTTTCTCAGATCTGCCTTCAGCCTCCAATGCTTCGGGGAGAAATATTCCAGCCTTGTAATTGAAGTTCACCAATCCCAGAATCTTTTCTGCCCTTTCCAGCTTCATGAAATGGATGTGTGGTCAAGACCACTGCATAAAGCATTTGATACTAGGAGCAAACATTTGGATTTCCTGACCTTGCAGGTGATGTTTTTTAGTCACAGTCATGGAGACTGATCAGGAAGCTCACCAAGGTGCACTGAAACAAGCCCACATGCATGCCAGCACATGCACATTGGGAGAATGAACCAACCTGACAAAGGGTCCAAATCAATGTTTATAGCCAAAGAAATTTAAACCAAGTCAATTGGCTGAAGATGAGGACTTGAAGTAACCATTCATAGTATTTGCAGGAAAAATATTATACACAGGCTCCATGCCAAATTCCAAGACCAGTGCCAGTTGGTGACAAAAGAAGCCTTGAAGAAATAAATGTTCTGCTTCAATTGAGCTTCATGATAAATTATTAATCAGCTGATTTGCTGGACATCATACTCGACCATTTGAATAAGGTGAGGTTCTCTTGGAAGAGTAGACCGGCAGTTGACAATATTTTGAGCATTATAAAATCATGATTATTTATGCATTTGAGCAATTTATTTACATTTCTCTGGACATTAGAATGGTGCAATGTATACATTTGGTTTTATTTTCTTTTTGTGGCTTTTGTATCCTAGCAGACACTCTCGGTAGAAGAGAGAAGGTAAAGTATGGCATTATTTGCGAATGGATGCATGAAAATGGGATTCATATTGGATGAGTTGTTCAGAGTCAGCCTGCACAGAAGAATACCTAAATTGTTTCTCATTTGCCTCTTTTTCCTTGGCTGTTCTCCAATTAGCTGGTGACCAGGGTTTTGCCCTCATTGTGGGAGACAATCTTGAAGTTTGAACTTGCAGATCAGAGGACTCTTGAACAATCCACAAAACAAATACAAACATTGTTTCAGCCTTACACTTGCAGCAGCATGTTGAGTTTCTTGCAGTTAGCCCACTTTAAGTGCGAGCCGTCTGCACTGTGTTATGAGAGGACAGCCATTCCTATTATTGTGATACAGAGGCAGAGTCCTGCAGGATAAAGGCATTGTAATGACTGCAATGCTTGTGGACAATGAATTACAAAACTCAGCAGCTTTATATTGGAGGGAATGGATTCCCATCCATTCATGAGTTAAAAACTGTGCAGATGTTGGTGTCCAGCAATGGAAGTGTCTCAATCTGTGATTGTTACTTCATCTCTGGAAATTAAAGGCATTGGTCTTTGATTGGCCAACATCCCTGACCTCCCATTAATAACAGTTGAAAGGAAAGGAGCAGTGCAAACACATCCAGCTCTAGCCGAAGTTCATGGTCTCGTAAGTTACCATTGAGGAATAAGGGCTTGGCGATAGAAGTTGTAGTGCACCAGGTGATAGATTTTACTGAATAAATGCTGCCTTTCTGAACTGCCCATATCTCGCAGACATACATTCAACAGCAGCAATGATCTGTGGGCAATCTGGCAGTCAGGCCTTTTGCTGAAACACATTTGTTATCCCTTCTCTATTTTTGTCTTGTACTAGCAATTTGCCCCGTCTGTGTTGCTCCTGGTCCTCCTCCAAGCTGTGAGATGTTCCAAGGGAATGATAGATAATCTACCCATGCCTGGGAGAAATTGATTTGATGATGAAACTACAACAGCAGCAAAATGTCTTTTGATAGCTACAAAATCACTCCCAATAGGGTTCTGGTAAACACCAAAAATGTGCAGTTCCAACAACTGAAAGTAGAAATCTATCATTAGCTAATCCACAAGTCATTTGTTATTTTTCTGCAATCCTATCTGCTGCTGACCACATGCATCCTAGGTGACAAGTGGACATTAACTGAAGTATTGAGATGGAATGAAATCAGCATTGACATTAGAATGCATCGTGCAGTGGTCTGATCAATGGGGTTTGATGTCATTTACTCCACACTTTATTGCGTACCCATTAGAGCCATGTGTTATTCCAGGAAGATGTCTTCACTCTTTCAATCATGTGCTCTCCCAGCAAGATTAACATACCATTCACATTTCCAATAGCTTCATGGATGCATAACTATTGCTAATGTCAGGTCTCCTTCTTACAATGGCAGTCCATGGCTTTGATCAAAACAACTATCTCCCAGAGAGACTGATAGTTTAACATGGGGACTGCTGCAAAGGCAGAAGAGGAAGAATTGGATCAAAGATGGTAATGGGCACAACACACCTCTGATTGATGCTAAGGCATTATGGTATCAGAGTTAAGTAACAAGCAAGGATTAGTCTATTATCATCGACGACCAGGCTGCCCGCCACTACTCCACGACCTCATTCTAAAGGAAGTCGATTCTAAACCATCAAAGGCGGATATATTGTGGAGTCATTTGCATTCTTATTTGTTGTGTTCTCCCAACTGTGACACAAGCATGGGCGGGCTCTTTGATTTTCTTCCAATAGATCCTATCTCTTTTGTTAAGACTTCCTTTTCTAAATTAGGGATCATGTAGCTTCTGATGTGAGTGCATACTTGTGAATATTATAACACAAATAAATGTGTTAGATACCAGCCAACCGAACTAATGTGCATTGATGCATTAGGGTTACTCACACGATGGACTATGATAAAATCCTCTAATTTTTGAATCACAAACAGATGCCCAATCCATATTCCAGTGCATAAATTCGATACATTGCACACAATTTTTCCATTGTGAAGTGAACAATAACCATAGCTTGGTTTAGTTGCCATTAACTTGTACCTGTCAATTTTAATTACCACAATACGTGGATCATTGTGTCTCTTTGGACCATTTTTGTTTTCCCCATTTATAAAGCTTTCTGCTGCGTCTGCGTCAGATGCAAAATAGATGATCTTGTTCTTGCAGACGTTGATATAAATTTACAGGAAATTTGCCTCTTTGTTCTCTCAAGAGTACCACAACATCTGGAAGTTGACTTGTAAGCCAATCATCATCCTGACATGGAAATATATGGCTGCTCATTCATTGTTGCTTTGCCTTAATTTTTGAACTCCCTCCCAAATTGATTTGTGGAAAACCCACACCACAAAGACCACTGTACTTCAAGAAGGTGGTCCATGGCTTTGACACAAACAGCTTCTTGAGAGCAATTGGGAATGGGTAATTAAATGCTGGTTCAACCCACAAAGCCCACATTTTGAATTAAATACCTTTGACCAAGTTGCAAGGACCATCTCAAAGTCAGTTGTAACTAGGCCAATAGCAGTGGCCCAACAGAGATCTTTGCCTGGTACTGCATGTTCTGTCCAACAATTTTAAGTCCCCCGTTCATGTCCCATCCTCAGTCACTAGCAACCGAATCCATTTTTTTAAATGCAGGTTATTCAATACATCTCAATTGGACAAGAACGAACAATCTATTTTCAAATACTTTCCTAATTGCCTGCTGCAAGTCCGTATGCAGAACAATAATGCACATATTGATGCTCACCACTTGAGATACCTGTTCAAACATCTGTCAGGTTCATCAGAAATAACCCAATCTTTACAAACAGAGATATTTTGGGCATGGTAGAAGGGATTGTTGCCTGCATTGCAACCTGTTTCAAGTACACCAAAAAATGTGAGCTCTGAGGTGTTATCAGTGAGTTCAGTGAATGTGAAATGATTCCATTTCTTTGAGCTGTGTGGATGAATGATGGTCAGGAGAAAAAAAAGGATTGATGACAAAACCTGCTAGCTATTGGTATCTTTACTGCAGGATTTTCCTGTTTAAAAAAAATTGTGAGTTGTTGGTGCCAAATCATTTGTTACAATGAAAGGAGTTACAAGATGTATTTGTTATAATGTCCAGTGGAAGAAAAAAATGCAAGCCATTTTGTGCCAGTCAGAAGTGATATGGTTGACCTTTCTGTTTTTCTTTAAAAGTCATCTGGGAACAACTTTTCCCAATCCCCAAATTATGCATATCATCATTTATCTTCCTTTTACACATCTGCATTGAGATTATTTTGCATAACTTTTCAGAAATGTTGTTAAATGGATAGGGGAGGAATGGTATCAAATTTAAAACTGGAAAATTGAATAATTAGACCAGTAAAGATAACTAAATTCAAAAATAGCTAAGCTCTGTTCCAGGATGACTACAGCTTAAAAAAAAGGATTTATGTAATTTATTCTCACTGACATGGGATTCAGTTCTATTGAAGTGAGATCAGGTGTTAGATGATATTCAAAACTAACATCCTTGCTTGAAAGTTTCTTGGGTTAAAATTATTCAATTAGGAATTTATAGCTGAATGTTTTTCTGTTAATACTCCCCTTGTTTTAATCTTGCATTGAAATAAATATTCTGACAGATGTGACTGAGGAAAACTAGTTTAAACAAAATGAGCTTATTTGCAGCAAATTACAATGTAAAACAGGGTAAGTACAATGCAGTTAAAATAGTGCAAGGGCAACATCACTCACTAATGAGAGATAGATTCAGTAATCTGAATACAGTGGGAAACAAACTGTTTTTGAATCCTGGTGGTGCATGCTTTTAAATCATCATACCTTCTACCCTGTGGGAAGTGGAAGCGAACATGATCAATATGTTGGCTGCCTTCCCAAGGAGTTGATTGAAGGGGTGTTGGTTCATGTGATGATGTGAGAGGCCTTCACAAATCTCTGCAGTATTTTATGGTCTTGGGCAGAGTAGATTTCCTGTAGAGATTATGACGATCATGAGAATTATGATAATAATAATGAGTTTATCATCAAGCAGAAAAGTACAATGTATATATCGATCATATTTCTTTCTTGCTGCAGCCAAACAATTACTTTGTCATTTAAATAACACAGATAGATCTTTTTTTGTGGTGCCAGAGTATTTACGATTTGGATCAAAAGAGGAGGTTCAAGACTCATAGTTGTTGGAAATGAACTTTGAGATGCTGGATTTCAGACTTCTGTGTCTTCTACCCGAAGGTAGCAGTGAAGAGATTGAGAACTGGGTGATGGGGGTGGGGGGGCTTTATCATGTTAGCTACCTTCTAATATCACATGAGATCTCCAGACACAAAACCTCCCAGGATCAGAAACATTTACTACTGGTAATTCCTAGAGCCATAAACGTGTTTGCACTTTCTTAAAATAGGGAAGTGAAATCTAAAATCATTTAACATGTTCCACAAATGCAACATAATTTCAACCAGTTTTATCTGTATTGCTATTATTTTAACTCAAAATATAGTTAATTCTATCAGGCATGAAAATTGCTGTTAACAGAGGTTAACTCAATAAATCATCTGTTGAGTTCAATGTAATTTAATTTCTGATATTAGTATATTAAAGCTCTTACCCTCTCAAATACTGAGAAATCTCATCCCATTTTAAATACTTAGCTATACTTCCAGGTTTTCTTGCAATGCAATTTGGCGCAGTTGTAACAAGTCAAAAGAGGGAAGAAATTATTTGATTGGTACCACTCTGTGTGTGGATTACATGTCCTCATTCACTTTTTTTTTCTGAAAAGCCAATGGTTCTGTGTCTGGCTCACTCATTGTGTGTGTGGGGTGGAACAGTATAAATTGCAAATGGGGTGAATTGCTATGTCTTGGGTCTGGTGTGTGGCTGAGTAAATTAGGTGTGAATAATGTGGATAAGTTTGAGGCCAAAGCCTTCGTCTGGAATGGATTCACTTTCAAAGTCCTTTGTTGCCTCTCTTTAAGTTCATGAGCTTCAGTGAAAATATTTATTTTGTTACTTTATAACATGAGGGAAAAAATATTGAAATAAGATTGCGGTGGAAAATTTAAAGGAATAACATCTGACAATCTGGAAAATCGGCAAGTACTCAACCACCCATGAGTGTTAATTTATGGGATTTTTTTTCTGCAATTGGAACAGAATACATCTGGTTGGCTGCAGTCTTGCATCTAATTGAGTCCTGGTAGCATTCTTTGTCTTGCTGGCTGCTGTCACAGGGTGGAACTACCTTTCTTTTCACTCAACAACTAAACTCTAATCTCAAACTGTTTAAATATTTGCCAGTGTTAACAAATTCTATTGAAAGGTTGGTTCAGATTGCACTGAGAGCTAACTGATGATTCTATATTCTGAGTTGCACATTCCAGTTATCTTACCATTTCAGGCAGTCTCCTCCTATTCACTGCAGCACTAAAGTATGCCTTTATATTCTATCCCTCTCAAAATAAATGATAGCATTCCATTTGCTTTCCTTATCACCAAATCTATCTGCAAGGTCACCTAAAGGGAATCTTCCACAAGAACTCCCAAATCACTCTGCACCTCTGAATTTTGAACTAATTAATCGTTCACAAAATGGTCTATATTTTTATTCCATCCTCCAAAGTGCATGATCATATACTTTGCTACACTGTGTTCCACCTGCCATTTCCTTGCCCAATCTTTTGACCTGTCTTAGACCTTCTGTAGACTCAGTGCTTCCTCAATGCTATCTTCCTATCTTTGTATCATCTTCAGACTTGACCATAAAGCAATCAATTCCTCATCCAAAATCATTGATGTAATAATAGGAAACGAAGTGGTCCAAACACCAAGCCTTGTGGAACACCACTGGTCACTGGCAGCCAAGCAGAAAAGACCCCTTTTTATCTCCATTCTCTGCCTGTTACCAGTCAGCAAATCTTCTATCCATGCTCTTGACTCTGCAGTAATACCATGGGCTTTCATCTTGCTGAATAGCCTCAATTGCAGCACTTTGTAAAGCAAAATTTCACCTGAATGAAACCATGCTGACCTGCTTATTTTACTATGAGCCTCCACTTCCCCTGAAATATCATCCTTGATAATAGATTCTAATATCTTGTCAACCACTGAATCAGATAACCTGCTTTTTTTTTCTCTCCCTCCCTTATGAAAGATTGAAGTGACATTTGCAATTTTACAGTCCTCTGAAACCATCCAGAATCCAGTGATTGTTGAAAGATCACTCTAAAAGCCTTCATAATTGCATCAGTTACCTCATTGAAAACTCTTGTATGTAGTCCATCTGGTCCAGGTGATTTATCCATCTTCAAACTTTTTAAATTTCCCCTGCATCTTCTCCTTGGTAACATCATCTACATCCACTTTTCCCCTTCACATTCTCAAACTGCAGGTCTCTTGAACAGTGAAAATTGGCACACACTACTTTTTGAGTTTATTTACCACTTCCTTCCCTCTATTACTGTCTCTCCAACATCATTTTCCAGTGGTTGAATGTTCACTCTGTCCTTTCTTTAGCTCCCTATAGTTGAAAAAATCTTCTCAGTTCTTTTTTTTAAGTGGGTTACATATTTGTATTTCATCTTTTTCTCTCCTTATTGCCTTTTTGGTTACCTTCTGATGGCTTTTAGCTTTCTCTTAACTTTTGCTGTACATGTATTCCCTGACTTAGCACCTATGTGACTTACGGCCATCTGTACATATGACTGAAAAAAAGTAGAGAAAAAATATAAAAGTTGCACTTTTACGGTGTAAATAACACTTTTATAGGCCTGCCTATGGAAAATAACATCTTTCGCATGAACTAGCCTTAGAGGTTGCCTTTTTGTATTTGAGGAACAAGAACATGGATACAGTGCATTTCCAACATACATCCATTTCAAGATATGACCTGTCAATTAGAATGGAACATGGACATAAGTTGAGGAGTACCTGTATTGTACACTATCCCTTTTTCTTTTATCCTGTTTTTGACTTCCTTTATCAGCAACAGTTGTCTCATCCTCCCTTTAATGCACTTCATCCTTAGATAATTTTTTTCCTGTGCCTTCTTGAGGTAAGCACAGAAACTCCAGCCGCTGCTTCTCTACTGTCATCCCTGCTGGTGTTCGCTATCAATCAACTTTGGCCAGCTCCTCTCTTGTACCTCTGTAGTCCCCTTTATTCCACTGTATACATCCAATTCTAGTTTTTCACTCTCAAGTTGCAGGGCAAATTCTAATATAAAAGAATAGCTTTTGCTTTCCCTCTCCTGACAGTCACCCAACTACAGCTCCAGTTTCCTAACATGGTCTGTAAGGAGTTGCATCTCAATGCACTTTGGGATTCTCAGGGAATTCTCACATCTCCACTCCATTAAACTTGTTGCCATTCTGATGATTCTACCTTTGCAAGAATAGAAAGTCAAAGAATAAGAGAAAGAAACTCATCTGAGTCTCTTCTTGCCAGAGCCTCACAATCACAATCTGGTCACTCCCTGCAATGGCTACTTCCCTTTCTTTCATTGACTGCTACCACCACCTGCCTTTAAATCTCCCCCTGTTCACTCATGTTCGCAAACATTTTATTCATCAAGCAAGCATTTACTTGGATATTTTTTGGGTAGAAGCCCCAAACTCAAAAAAATCAGTTTTTTCTACTTTAGTGAACTTAACGAGTAGATAATTTTTGATACACTTGGCTCAATATAATTAGGAAAACCTGGATAGGTTCAAAAATAAAGAAACTTGGAAAGCACTTAAGGGAATCCAATTGACCAGATCATTGTCTGTACATATGTACATATGACTGAAAAAAAGTAGAGAAAAAATATAAAAGTTGCACTTAATATACACTTAATGTTATCAAGCCATGTTGGAGACTGGAATAATAGGGACATTTAAAGGTCTCTTAGACAGGCACATGGCTGCAAGAAAAATAGAGGGTTATGAATGTGAAGTAAGGAAGATTTAGTTTGTTGAGTAGGTTTATATAGGTCAGCACAACATCATGGGCCAGAGGACTTGTACTCTGCTGTATATTCTATGCTCTATCAGCCTGGTTTTAATGATCATGGTTCTTTGAATTTGTAAAGTTCATCTATTAACCGAACCACTTAATGACACCAAGAGGCTGGCAGAGCAAATCCCATCAGACATGTCATTGGGCAATTGTGTGAATCGGTGATGAAATAGAGCTGGCTCTTGGCAGACATTGTGGAGTCTAATATTGTGTCATCAATGTAAGTTACTGAGAGACAACCTCAGGATGAAAAATAGGAGGGGGGCAAGGCAAAACTGTCAGTTCCCCATAAGCTTACATGTGGGAATAAAATCAAACTTTACACAAGAATTTCTAGCTGGTCATACATCATCAATCTTTCAATGCTGTTGAGTCAAAATCCTGAAACTCCCTCTCTCATCATGATGTGGATGTACCTGCACCTCATGGACAGCCACAATTCATGAAGGCAGCTCAACCATGGCCTTCTCTAGGCCAATTAGGGATGAGCAATTAAATGCTGGCTCAGCCTGTGAAGCCCACATCCCTTGAATTACCTAATTAAAAGCTGCAAAGTGATAGGTTCAACAAGATAGTGAAGGATTGTTTTTGATTTTGAATACTTTTAAATATGATGTGGAATCTAATTTAATATACTGTGACAGATTATGTTAGATTTTATGTTGTATATAGCTATGTTTTAAAAGGAGATAAATTGTGGGTTTTTTTTTTAGTTAAGTCACAAAAGGATACAAATACTTCACAATACAGATCTCATTTAAAGTGCCAGCGCTCTGCTCAAGCCACAAAGTCCAGGCTCTGAATGTTTTTACAAAATCTTTGAAGAATGCCTATAAGAACTTCACAAGTAGGTGTTAATTGGACATGCTGTGGAATAATGGATTATTGTTTTGGAAAGCAACAGATAAATGGACTCGGAAGATTGGATCTGGTGCCACAGTCTGAGTGCAGTTGGCTGTTCTAAAAGGATCATATGGTTTTCTCTGAGTGAGATAGAGAGAATTCAGTTCTACAGTTCAGCAGCAGCAGATGGGACTGGAACAGGACAAGCTGGAAAGCTTGCGAAAAAAAAAATTGAAGACAGGATCTGAGTTCTTAGTTTAGCCTGTTCAAAGCCCTTGTGATCTGTACAAGAGGAGATGGCTGGTTGTATAATGTTTCACTTGAAATAAGGGAAACAGTAAAGGAACTCTGTGGTGACCTGAAAGAAAGAGGTTATCATCTGGAAAACGCTGAAGGGGCAAGTTTCTTCAGCAAGACACTGAAGTGCCTGATGAGAAGGAATCAGTTTGTGTCCAACGAGCAACAAATCTCTCTCTGAACACTGACAAGAACTTTCCTCAGTGGTAACCATTTACTTTTCAAGCACCAAAGTCTGGAGAAGATTCATAAATGTTAAATTCTGTGCACAGTATAAGAGCTGGCTGCAACCAGTGAACTTTGAGGAGTGAGAAGCGAGATTGGACTGTGAAAGAACTTTTCTGAAATTGTATACACATTACATGCATATGTGCTAAGAATTATAAGGGGGGGGGGGTTAAAGTAATAAGTTAAACTTTGATCCTGTTTTCATGTTTAAAGATAATTAAAATTAACTTTTGTTTAAGTAACCATTTATCGGTGAATTTCTATTACTGCTGGGCTTTGGAGTACCCTGAGCCCATAACAACACTAAAATTGTTTTGGGCACATCATGATGATGAAAAATTAATAGTTTTGTCATCCCTTGGTTTCATGTTTTGTTTCAATCAAATATTCTCCAATTTGTTTTATTCAAAGCCTGTTATTTTTAATTATACCTTTGAGTTATCTTTGAAAATTTTACAATGCATTAAGATATTGCCTACAAGCTGTTGCTTGTAATTATCCTTGATAACTTATTCATTTGTGGAAAGCCATCTATGGATAAATGGGCAGGTGTCCCAAGGAATTTGGAAATATATCTGGAAAGCACACAATTTTGCTGTTCAGGTGTTTTGGGAAAATTAAAACAATCTTAAATTAGACATACAGCACTGTTACATGCCAATTCGGCCCTACGAGTCCATGCCACCCATTTTACACCCCATTAACCTACACTCTGGTACATTTTTGAATGTTGGGAGGAAACTGGAGGCCCTGGAGAAAACCTATGCTGACATACAATCTTCTTACAGTCAGGGTGGGATTCAAACCAAGGTCTGGTCCCGATAGCTGGTGCTGTAAAGGCATTACACTAACTGCTATGCCAACCATGACGAAGCAGAGATCTTTAAAATAACTCTGCTAATTTGACTCCAAAGTCTAACTGAAGATGTCAAAGCTAAATAAAGAAGAGTACATCAGGTGACAGAAATCTGCAGCAGTGGAAATGCTGGTCACATCCATCAGCAAAGGTAGCTGATGGAGGAGGACAGACAAATGTTTAAAAGTTAGGTATTATTAAGATTTAAAAAGCTTGTAAGAGGAATAGGGGTGAATAAAAACACTGGCTTGACCATGGAGGAAAAGAATGATCTGGAATGTGATAAAATGGTCAGATGATGGTGAGAATATTCTGGCTGTATCCTCCCTTCAAGTGCATGATGCCCGATTTATTTTCACTAAATTATCCTTGGTCTGCCTGTGAATTCATCTGAGGCGTATGATCAACTGATCAAGCCTTCAGGGGAAAAAAAGACATTCCCTGGAAATATTCCAAGTGTTACATGTCCTTGCCATCCAACCTGGTGACGTTGCACCAATGTTCTGTTTCATTTCATTCATTTCTTCCTCAACAGGAATGAATGATGTTCCTCACTGATTGGTGTCATTTCTGAAGTCTTGGTCTGAGATGACTCTTCTCTTTCTCTTGGCTCTGGTTCATGAGTTAGACCAGGCCGATCATTGGGAGATAAACAAGGAGTTAGCAGATGCTGGACATGACAACAATGCACCAAACTGCTGCAGAACTCAGCAGGTCACATGATATCCATGGAAATCAATAGCCATTCGATAATTTGGGCTTCAGCTCTTCAGGACCAAAAAGGCAGAATACATGAGGACCTTTATTTTGCTGTGAATAATGTTGTTGTCTTTCATGTAATCGAAGAGTGAGCTAACTGCTGGTGAACAGGTTAACATTTTAGAATGCTTTCAAGGTTAAGAAAGAGGTAGCATGAGAGTTTCTGAAAATACATGAGGATACACAAGTCCTTCAGGCCAGGTAGGATGTACCCCAGGTTATCATGGGAAATGAGGGAAGATATTGCTGAGGTATTCATAATTTTCTTGACCACAGAATGATGGGAGAATGGCAAATGGCAACTGTTTAAGAAAAATAATATAGAGAATGCTGGGAATAAAAGGTCAGTAGTCTTGCATCAGCAGTGGTAAAATGATTGGAGAGGATTCTTAGGGACAGGATTTACAAGCATTGGGGGAAATGACACTTGGAATTGTTACAGATAATGCCCCTCCTAACTCTTTCTTTGTTCATGGTTGAGGCAAAACTAAAGGAAGCCTTGTTCTGAGTGCCTACCTCCAATACATCTATCATCAGTGAATCATGGAACCTGATCCCATCTTCCAGCCACCATGCAATGATGAAGCTGCTTCATATTGGCTCCACACTAAAAAGAATAGGTTTTCTCCTTAAATTGTAAGTTGCTCTTGTCACAGCACATTAAAGCCTGGATGTGACATAGATAGGAACACATTGTTTATGATCACTAAACATGTCACTGAAACAAACACTGTTTTGTGCAGATCAGAAATGACTTTCTCTGAGCCCCCAAAAGGAAACTCACATGCATCCCACATATACAACACCATTTCAGCTTGAATTTTGAAGTACAAAAAAATTCCAGGCTATTATCTGTGACAGTCCAGTATTTAAGTGCAGCAGTGAAGTGTTGGTGTGAAGTAGGCATTGAAGCCTCTGATAAAAGGAATTCAATGTGCAATTTTCAGATGTATGAGAAGCAACCTGCCTCCTTTGGAATTCAGGATGATACTTTTTTTTCTGAACTCAGACTTGGCAGGCTTCTCATGCAAAAGCGTTAAAATTAATTGAATTACATGCAAGCTTGTATTCAATAATGATCAGATAGTACCCTACCCCTTTACTGATCTCCTGTCAGCAGTCACCCATTAATGGTGATTTAATATGTGTGATAGATTATTCTGAGTGCATTGTGGAAGATGTTGATTAAGCCACGTTTTGCATTTTTGGTCACTCGCATCAATAGAATGAATCTACATGAAAGGCAAAACCACAAAATCTTTATTTTTAGTATTTTATTGCATTGTGATAAATTAGAGAAGAAAAGTTGGGTAAATTTGGCAGTAGATATGACCAGAAACACAAACAAAAGGAACTAGAGGCATAAGGGAATCTGGACGAAACCAAACTGCTGGAGGAACTCGGTGTTTTTTAGGCATACACCACAGTAGCAGGCCCACGAGCCTGTGCCACCTAATTACACCCAAATGACCTACAGTCCCCTGTTCATTTTGAATGGTAGGAGTAAACTGGAGCATTCATAGGAATGTCACAGAGACATGGCGAGAAAGTATAAACTTCTTACACACAGCGCAGAATTCGAACCCCACTCCCTATCGCTGACTCTGTAACAGCGTTGCGCTAACTGATACGCTAATCATGCCACCTTATGGTTGAGCAGCATCAACAGATAAAAGAAAATCTTCATTTGCAACCCTTAATCATGATTGAGAGTGGAGAAGAATGAGAGCCACTATGTAGAGGAGAGGAGAAAGGAGACTGTCAGTTGCAGGTGATCAGCATGTAGGACCAGGTGGGAGAGGAAGAAGGTGGAGTTGGTTTGGTCCATGAATAATGATTAGAGGTGAAAGAGATGCAATATTTCTGGCTCTCCACTCAGTTCTAGATCACTATGAAAACAGCAAATCATACATACGGCTGCTCTTCATCCACTGCAGCTCAGCCTTCAATGCCATGATTCCATCTGTGTGCTGGTCAAGAAGCTAAAATCTCTGGACCTCTGCACCCCCTCTGCAACTGGATCCTCGAATTTCTAATTGGAATACCACCGTCAATACAAATTGGAAACAACTGCCCCTCCTCACTGATTATCAACACGGGCACACTCCAAGGATGCGTATTATCCCACATTCTTGACTGTGTGGCCAGACACAATTCCAATGCTATCTACAAATTTGGCAATGTCATCACAATTGTTGCAGAATCACAAACAGCAAGGAGGACCAATACAGGAGGGAGATAGATCAGCTCATTGAGTGATTTGACACCAGTAACCTTGCGCTCAATATTAGCAAAACCAAGGAAATGATTGTGGACTTCAGGAGAAAGTCAGGGGAACATGATCCAGTCCTCATCGAGGACTCAGTAGTGGAGATGCCAAGAACTTCAAATTCTTGGGTGTCAGCATCTCTGAGGATCTGTCCTGGAGCCTCCTTGCTGATGCAGTCATAAATAAGGTTTCACCAGAGGCTGTACTTTATGAGGTGTTTGAGGAGATTTGGTTTGTCACTGAAGACTGTTGAAGACTTCTACAGTTGTACCATGGAGAGTATTCTGGCTGATTGCATCACTGCCTGGTATAAAGGCACCAACTCTCAGGACAAGAATAAACTCCAGAGGGTTGTTAACTCAGCCTGTGACATCACTGGCACCAGACTTCACTCCATCATGGACACCTAAAAAAGGTGGTATCTTTAAAAAGCAACCTCTATCCTCAGTCCCCCACTACTCAGGCCATGCCCTCTTCACTCTGCTACCATCAGGAAAAAGGTAAAGGAGCCTAAAGACGAGCACTCAGCGGCACAAGGACAGCTACTTTCTCGCTGCTGTCAGATTCGTGAATAATCCATGAACCAAAGACACTGCACTTTTTTTAAAAAAAGTATTTATTGTTGTCAGGTGGTTTATTTGAAGGTTTGCACTAAGATGCTGCAGCAGAACACTGAATTTCATGGCTTGTCCATGACAATAAATTCTGATTCTTATTCTCAAGTGTTAAACCTCTTGCAGTGCCACTTTTGCCAGCATAACTTTGACCATTAATGCTGCTCAAACCATCAGCACCCCTGTCCCCACCCAGAGTTCCTCCAAGTGGTTTATTTTTAAATGAAAGAAACTGTTCAAAGTTGGCAAAGGTTACTATTGAGATATCATGGTCGACATTAATCATTTATAATCTATACAAATATGGTGTTTATGCTCCATTTTGCATTTTTGTGTGTATCATTGTTCATACCTATTGTGAACAGGGCAAGTGTGTTTGATAAGATTTTCAGATTTTCTTCAGAAAAAGAACCATTTAAATGTAAAAGTAGAAATATTAGGAACTTTTCTGAGTGACCAAAAAAATTAGCAGTGGTAGTTCATTGTCGATATATCCAAAAGCAAGATAAGAGCCTTTAAGTAGAGTTATGTTGCAGATTTTAAAACCACAAGAGCTGCAGTTGCAGTTCATTGTCGATATATCCAAAAGCAAGATAAGAGCCTTCAAGTAGAGTTATGATACCAATTTTAAAACCACAAGAGCTGCAGTTGCTGGAATCTTGACCAAACAAAAAATGCTGGGGGATTCCAAGAGGTCATACAGCATCCTAGTTCAAAATAGTTAGACAGTGATTTTGATTGGGACAGGATAACGAGCAATGCAATACTGACCAACAAATACATTTGTATATTTTGTGAATCACTAAGTCAAATATTGGAATTTTTTTTAAATAAAAAAAAGTTCATTTATATAATTTTCCTGTGTGTCCAAAATCACTTTAGAGGTAACAAAGGAGTGTGGAGTCACAGATGTGATGTTGGAAAAATGGTGTTTAAATATTTGAATTGTGAACAGATGCTTCATTGTGCTAGAAAATTCTTAACAGGTTCTTGAGCAGTTGTGCAGCACCCCAATCATCCATCTCTTCTTGGTGTTTGTGCCTTTCTAGCACTGAAGAGTGAGGCTTCAGGATGGGAGATCAACCATTCCAATTTGCCTATCTTCACAACAGGTGTATGACAGATACCATCTCAATGGCTCTATACAAAGCTGTGGAAAGCCTGAGCAGCAAAGGTGCAGACATCAGGATGCTCATTATTGACTACAGCTGGATATTAAACACCCACATCCCTTCAAAATAGATCCAAGACCTGGGACTCAACACCCACTGTGTAATTGGATCCTGGATTTCCTCACCTCTAGACCACAAAAAATAAGGATTGGTAAAAACATCTCTTCTACAGTCTCCATCAGTACTGGAGCACCACAAGGCTGTGTTCCTAACCCCATGTTCTTTACACCTGTTACTATATGGCTTGGTACGACAACAACACCATCCACAAATTCACTGATGAATTTGCATAATGGTCACACAAAATTAGTTTGTAACTGGAAAAGGAGTCTCAGAAAATGACCATTTGGGTATCTGTATAAATGGATAAATGCAATTTTGAAGACTTTCTGCAATTTGTGAAAAGCTGCAAGGAAACTGCTGGATTCCAAATAAAATTTGCTTGTTACTGGAGCTTCCCAATCCCTGTCACCACCTTTAATTGCTCAAAGCAAATATTAATTATTGCTCCTCAACATTGAAGATGGTTGATTTAAGGGATAAAGTGGAATATTTATCTTGCCTTATTTATAATTTTCCTGTGTATGCATCTCACACCAAATGTTAAATCTGAAATACATCAATAATTTGACAAAGTATTGCCAATAAAATAGTTCACTGGAGATGAATGTCCATCTTCAGCAAATGAATAAGAGGGTGTGCTTGATCAACATAGATGGTGACATTAAATGATTTGATGTCAGAGTGCTTCTCCTGAATAAAAAAAAAGTAGCAATCATGTATCATGCTTTCTGAGACTACATTGTGATTCAGTGATTAATTTCAACAGAATTTTCCATTTCTTTTGGGTATTTAGAGGTCT
The DNA here is from genome assembly GCF_036971445.1 of Narcine bancroftii. NCBI lineage: Eukaryota > Metazoa > Chordata > Chondrichthyes > Torpediniformes > Narcinidae > Narcine > Narcine bancroftii. The sequence goes on along the minus strand of NC_091469.1, from coordinate 17,076,141 downwards.
GAGGCAGTTTTTCATGAAGACACTATGCATATTTTTTGGAGGGCCTGCCTTATTGATAACTACCTGACAATTGAACTGCCTGTTCTGAAATTGCAAATGCAACGAAATACAATTCATTTTAATGTCAAGCTGCCATATTCGTTAAGTGGTCTGTAAAGGGGACTCACTTTTCAATCCATTTTCCTGTTGTTTAGATTTGGCAGACCGATCAAGATTGGAACAGTAATTCTGCTGACAGAATTGGATCTGCAACTCAAGAATCGGTAAGAATAAATTAAAAAAAAACTAATGTCGGAAATGTGAAATAAAATTGCAGAATTCTGGATACACTCAATAGGTCAGACAGCATTTATGATATTCTTGGTCACATTTTAAGTGTTGTCAGTATTTTCTTAATTCAAGAATTAATGATACAAATTTCCAACTGATGTAAATGTGAAACTATTGTTTCATGACAGGCATAGTTTACTCTTTGTAACTGATGGAACAAGAATGAGATTCGGCTCAAAGTTTCTGATTGAATTACTGATGTAACCTGTTCTGCAAAACATTCCATTTAATTCATAAAAAAAAAGAACTATTCACTATCTGATTTATTTTAATCCTGGAAGGGCAGTACTTAAAAATGAAATGCTATGTTTATAGATCACCATAGAATCTTCTTGGCCATCAAACATTTCATGGTGTAAAAATGAGTTGAAAAGCCCTAGATACTGTGCTGGCAATATTATGCAGTTCTGATGAGATGCTTTATTTTTAGATCAGAGTTTTAAGGAGAAAAAATGGTGGGGTGAAAAGTACACAGGAGAAATGCAAGATTGGATTGCAATTATTTCAATCCGGAGAATCTAACAAGTTCGTGTAGAGTGGTTCGCGATTAGCATTTTGGACTACTACATTGTTGCTAAGAAGTGACATGGTTGAAAGGTGGACAGGATGAAAATATTAGCCTACCTGTGTAACAAATCTTGAGTTAAAGATCCAGACCAGACTGAACTTGATCATCCATAACCATGTTACTCCATCCCTCAATACTATAGATGAGCTAGGAAATGGAGAAAATATGCAGACATTTCAGTTAAGCTCAAAGAATTTACCCATGCTTCTATCTAGCATGATAATCGGGTACTCAGCTGATCTCGCTACTTCATCCCTCAAAGCTCCAACATTTCTCCAACTGATTAACCCCAGTGACAAACACAGATGCCAAATTATCATCCTGCAAAGTCATTAATGAAGTGCAGTGAAGTAATCTTGCAAAATCTCCATTCTTTAAAATTGGGTCCATCATCGGAACACAAGAAAACCCCAACGAAAACGACTCTGGTCAATGCCAGATCCTTATCAAACAAGGTTTTTATCCTTAATGACTTCTTGACCACTCAAGGTTTGGAATTCCTACTATTGATAGAAACCTGGTAAAACACTGGCAAGATTGTTCCATTGCATGAGCTTTTCCCACAAAACTGTGACTTTCTTAGAACATCCAGACCCTCTGGATGGGGTGGGGATTTAACTGCTGTGTTTGAAAAGTGATACAGATGCTGTTTATTGAATTTTGGTTATTTCTCCTCCTTCGAATTCCAACTAATTTATGTGGGCACAATTAATCCCTTTTCAATCGTTCTGATATATCATCTACCAAAATGCATAATTTATCACTCATTTTACAGATTTCCTTTCAAGCACCGTGCCCAACTTCAATTGAATTCTGATTCTTGGTGATTTCAGTATCCATGTGTGTTGTCCAACCAAGCTGCTTGTAAGCAAATTCATGCGCATAGTTGTGTCTTTTAACTTGGAACTGCTTCTTACAGGATCCACTCATAAGCTGGGACCTACTCTCGACCTAGTCCTGTCATCCAATTTATCAATTAACAACCCGGTATCAATTGATACTTGTGTGTTACTTTCAACTTATCCCTTCCTTGCTCCCCAAACAAATCTAGTCTTTCTATACGCTACTCCCACTACATTAAATCACAGACCGTAAATAGTTTTCAGAGGCCCTTATAGCAGTCCTGTACTACCACTATGGAGGTTCCCCCTTCCCATCTCAACACAGAGGAAGTCTCATCCCTATTTAATACCACCTGTTCTTCTATCCCGATTGCTGTAGCTTCACTCAAGGAGAAAAATCCATAGCTCTGAACTGCACCTTGGCTCAATAATACCACTAAAGCCCTGAGGATGAGCGCAGGATAGCTGAATATAAGTGGAAGTGAGACAACCTGCAAATTTGCCTCAAAATTCTGAAAAACAACCTGCACATAAGCCAAGAAACAGTAAAGGCCAAAAGAAGAAAATTTTACCAACCTACTTTTCAACAACTCCCAAAATCCAACAGTCTTGTTCAATATCATCACCTCAATCATTGGTCTCACACCTAATACTAACTCTGATGCATTCTTTACCAGATGTGAAGAATTTTTAAAGTTCTTCATAAACAAAGTCGAGAACATGATGACCACCATTCCCTCTCAACCTGCAGTCTAACTGTACCACGGCTCTGTTCATCCAACCTGGACTCTTCCAGCCCAATCACACTACCCACCCTTAGGAAGATTGTGTTCATCATGAACAAACATTATCTCTACTCCCCTCCTGAGGGATGTTTTTGATACAGCTGGTCCTAGCAGCCTCTCTATTATTAACAGTTCCTTTACCACTGGGACTGTTCCAATTTGTTCCAAGTGTACTGTGGTCCAGCCCCTCCTGAAAAAAACTCAACCTTGACCCCACCACATTCAAAAATTACAGACCTGTTACTAAACATCCATTCCTGTCAAAGGTCCTAAAAAAAAGTTGTTCTTACCCAATTGTTAACCTACCTACATCAAAACAACATATGCAAAAGATTCCAGTCAGGCTATAAGGTCCACCATTGCACAGAGTTGACCTTATTAAGAGTATATAGTGACCTGCTCCTCGCCACTGACTCAGGTGGCTTCACTATTCTAAATCTCCTGCAGCGTTCAATACTGCGGATCACACTTTTTTAATTGATCACCTCTGGCAGAGGATCGGTGTTGATGGCAAGGCCCTGAACTGGTTTAAATCTTATTTTAGTGATCAGACTTTCTCAGTAAACATGGACAAATTTTCATCCTCCTCTGCTACCCTTTCTTGCAGGGTACCAAAAGGGTCTATTCTGGGCCCCATTCTCTTCTCCTTATACATGCTTCTCCTTGGCCATATCATCCAAAAAACACACCACATCCTTCCACTGCTACAGTGATATTACTCAGCTCTATCTCCCTCAAAGCCCAACAATCAAGCAAAGATAACCAGCCACAACGACTGTCTGGAGGACATGAAGTGCTGGATGGCTCAAAACTTCCTGCAGCTAAATGAAGGCACATCCAAGATTATCCTATTTGGCCCCCCCAGCTCAACCAAAATGATCTCCAATACCCTTGATAATTTATCCACTCTCATCAAACCTCATGTCAAATCCCTTGGTGTTATATTCAATTCCACCTTTAAGTTTGATGAACAAGTCGATGCAGTAGTAAAACCTTTTTCCAGCTCCACACTATTGCCTAATCAAATCTTTCCTGTCACTGAAAGACCTCGAAAAAGTTATTCACACCCTCATTTGGACAACTCTAACTCTCTATATATGGGAATTAATCAGTCATCATTATCCCATCTGTACTTTGTGCAGAATGCTGCAGCAAGGCTCCTGACAAGAGCCAAGAAGAGGGACCATGTCACCCCTATTCTTGCCTCCCTTCACTGGCTGCCAGTATGGCTGAGAATAGATTTTACTGTTCTTCTGTTTGTTTACAAAGCCATTAATGGACTAGCACCTTCCTAACACCCAACTCCACTTCAAGACCCCTCAGATTGGCCAATTTAGGGTGCTTGGTTGCTCCGCGCTCAAATTGCAAACTCAGTAGAGACTATGTCTTCATTTTTGCAGCCCCCAAACTGTGGAACAACATTCCTCCCTCCCTCAATCCACCCCCTTCCTTTAACTCTTTTAAATCCACGTTGAAGTTTTACATGCAAACATTTTGAGGTAATTGTTGATTGTTACCATGTTGTATGTACAATTCTAAATCTTTGGTACCCATATTATACTGCACTTTAAATAGCTGCTTAAGTTAAGATGTAATTTATGATCTGTACAGCTCTTTGGTCAACGTGTATTTATGTTTTTGGATGTTTTTTGAGCATCAGATGGATCTTGAAACAGCTTTAACAGATTTGGAAGCATGTGTGTTCAAATCCTGTCATGTGATATCATCTAAGAAGTGGAAGGCCCTGTAATCATTGACCATATTGGAGCCATGTTTATTTAGAACATAATTGTTTGGTGGAGGCAAGTGAGAATAAGGCAGGTAGGAGAGGGGACTATGGAGGTAGTTCACCTGCGAGCATACTCCTTCCTGTTAACTTGCAGGTTTTCTCATTTAACTCTGCACATTCAGAGAACAGAACTTGCTGCAAATACATCACAGTAATGACACACGATCAGGTCAAAATATCTGAAAATCATGGCCTGCTTTACATGACTGTCACATAAATTTGTCTGGAAAAAAAAGTTTCTCTTGCATTCCTCTGAATAGTATAAAAATCCCAGGGAATGGTAATTGATGAGAGAAATTTACAATAATTATCATTGTTCAATTAACTTTTGCTTGTTGCTTTTTTGAGATATGACATTTGAACTTTATTTGCTGCATCTGGCGCTGTGCTGTCAAATAGTGAAAATTAATAGCAGCATGAATAATTTGGGTTTTAGATCCAAATTTAAAAAAATACTAAATCAAATTCAATTTTATCCTATTATAGTCAATGTTGCTCAGTAACCTGCTCAAACCTCAACATCCTTTTTTCTCTCACTCATATTTATGAGCTTTTGTACTTGATAAAATTATGTCCTGTTAAGGAAATCATTCTCATGTCATTGAATGTGCCACAATCCTGCATTTTATTGAATATGTGCCAATAATATTTTGACATCACATTATTTTCTGCAACAAAAGTTTATGTTCATCTGCCAAGTAAAAGTCTGGTTACTGATTACCATTTGTTCTTTAGTGGACTTGGAAATTGAAACATCCTCAGGTGTTTCAGAAATTCATTTGCGAATGCCTTACAATTTATTTAAACTTATGTGGATCTACACATTTCCAATTCTTGATTTATAACCTCATTGTACAAATAGTGAGTTCAGATCATATGAAGTTTAAAATTCTCTCTGTGACCCCATGGGTTTCTTCCTAGTGCTTTGGTAAAATAATTCATGTCTCTCAAACTGAGCTGAAAGTGTAGAAATTCACAGCAATTGTGATATACATTTGCAGACAAAAAGATGGTGGCTTCAAGGTGTGGGTGCATCCTTAAAAAAATGCTTACTACATCTAGACCATAGCTGATTGAACCTGAACCTGACACATGGTAAGATTTTACTGGTGTGAGGTCAGGTAGTTAGGTTTAAAATTATAAAAGGATTGGACAGGAAAATGAATGAGGTAAACTGAGTGATGAAACGGCACACATACCTATTGTTACTGCTTCCAAAACAACTTTGGCATTCTTGCCATTAATTTGTTATATTTATTATTAAGCATTGTTAACATCTACAACATCTCTTATTAGACAGCATGGTTACACTAGTGATATTTTATATAAATTTCACTGTGGGAAAATCTTCTTTACTAATTGAACTTACAGGACAATGAAGAGTTGTTTGTTTCATTTCTTTAGCAGGATACATTATTATGAAATGTTTGCTTGGTTCTTCAGAGTGTTTTAGTGTGATTAACTCAGACAGAATGTTATATCTTGAAAAATATGGCCTTGACAACATCATCAACATCAGGAGCAGGGCATTGCAGCTGCTGGATTCTGAAGCTAACCGTAGCCATTCGAGCAACATCAGTCAGAGAAAAAGTCTTGCTGAAGGGTTGCAGCCCAAAATGTTGACTACAGGTGCTCCTCTACTTACAATGGTCTGACTTACAATTTTTTGAAGTTAAGATGGTTCAAAACCGTACTTTCAATTTTGAATTATGACTTGTTCTGGGCTTGCAATATGTGGTATGTTAATCTCTCGCATCCCCTCCATCCAGCAATTAAATTTAGTTCAATGCTTCAAACATTCTTCATGCCCAGTGTGCTTTCAGCTATGTATGTTAATATTTTTTTTTCAGGGTGGAGTAAAGGTATTCAAAATTTAATTACCATATAAAAAATGTTATAAGTGATATCCTTTTTGGACTGATGATTTTTTTCGACTTTCGGTGGGAGTGCCAGAATGCAACCCTATCGTAAGCTGAGGAGCACCTGTATTCTTTTTCTCCCATTGATGCTGTTTGACCCACTGAGTTTCCCCCAGCAAATTCTACTTAGCTTCAGAATTATTAAATTCTATTCACAGTAGCTTTGTGCTTGTGATAACTTCAGAAAAAGTAACAGAAATGTTGGCTTTAAAATTTTGAAATATTTAATAGAGTAAATGTATTTCCAGAATTATCCTTTCCCATTCTGTTGAAAAATCGCTGTGAAATAATTACTTTCATCCTGCAACTTAGTGGTTACCTATTCAGGTTGAGACTGTGTATGGCCAGCAAGGAAACAAGAAGTGTCCCATTTGGGATTACTGCTCTTGGCTTTGAGTAATTATTTTAGCAGTGATTTTTTAATTACTGTCTTATTAATAATGTGTTAATTAATAGTTCTTTCCTTTTGTTGTGAAAAGGACTCCAGTATCCTGAATTTAATTCCATATATACTCCATTTATAATTTTTCATACTCTATTTAGGTTGGGTTTTCTTTGCATTATATTTAAATGTAAATCTGTTGCTCTCTGGTCCTGTTGATGGAGTTAAAAGACCATGAAAGTGACAATTCACACTGCAGAAAATGTGAAATAGTCTAAAGTTAATTGGGTTAATAAGCAAGGGTTCCTGTTTTAGCACCATGATACTAGATCTCTAATCGGTCCCCATATTTGTTAGACCAGTGTGATAGATAGCTCCGATAATCATTCAGTTTCACTCAGTTGCATTTCTGATTTGCAATATTTTCTCCAAAATATGGTTTCTTAAAAATTGATTGGAATTGTTCTCCCTTATGCTTATCATGTTTTTAAGGCAACCTAATATTCCTTGTGTGAGTCTATTCAATAACACGACAATCTGTTTATTGAAAGGCATAAACCAGTGTGGATAATGCTCGAAAGCTACTTCCTCTTTTATTATGTGCTAGCTACAATGAGTATTTGGAGCCAATGCTCTTAAATTCACATAAACATCTAAAAGGCATGAAAGTCGCACTGTTCAAAATCCTCATCCTCACATTAATCCTTTGCATGTCTGTTTAAATACTTCACTGATCGACCTCCTGTTGTAAAGCCTCCACAAACATCAGGCCATTGATGATTCCTGCTACTTTTCTCCTACTTTGCAAGTTTACATGTCATTATTGAGATGAGCTACTTTTCTTCCTGTCCAATAACTCCAATTTAAGTGGCTAACTCTTCTCTTTAACTTTGTTAATTGAATCACCAGTCACCATCACTGTAACTTTCTCAGTGTGTGGCAAGTTTAAAATCAAGTATGGTGGTCAGAAAGTGAAATAGGAATTGGGGTTTAGGGATTATTAAATTGAAATTGACCTGATCATAAACAATATGAATTTGAGCCAAGAGTAAGAGCCTAGAATGTTTCTTCAATCTCTGGTCATCCCAGCTATGTATAGGATGTCTAACACCCACCCCAATACAGAGTTTGGATTACCATAGCTTGGGGTCTGATGCCAGGTTTTGATGGTAGTTATTTTTTTTTGTAGCAGGTAAATACATGTTACTCCTGCCACAGTCTGTCTATCTGTGCAGAAAACCAAGTTAATCCCATCATTCATTCCATCAAATTCTAAAAACAGGACTGGGCTCTGTGCCACATGTCTTGAACTGAATTGGGCTCAACACCAGATTCAGTGCACCAAGCAGTTTCTACAATGGATTCTTTCCATCAAGCTCAGCACCAGATTCATTGCATCCAAACCACCTCTGGTCCAATTCATTGAACTGAGATGGACTCTGCAGTGTATAATTTACATGAGATTCTGCAATGGATTAATTATAAAAAGTCAGGCACTAATTCAGATTTTTTTTCCCACCAAGCCCTACTCTACACCAAACAGGATTATGTACTGCATTCATTTCACTGACCTAAATTCTGCACCAAATTTCTTATATCAAATTTGTTTCTGATGATGCCAAGCACAGTTTTGCACTGGATAGGTTACTGATAATGATGTTGGCTTGATATTGAATCCCTAATTTATCTAAGACACCTCTTGATTTTCTTGCTTCAGCTCCTGTTTTAAACCCTGGAGATAAAGTGAGGGAAGGGAAGCTACTCCAGGGATGGTGTGCTTGTTGGCCCTTCCTTATATTCTTAGTTCTGGTCTGCTTTCGAGCCATGGTTCCTTTGCATTGCCTCCCAAATCACATTCAAAGGGTACCCTTCCCTGAATTCAGTACATCCACTGCAGACCAACAATGTGAATGCATTAGCATTTCACATTCAGATTTCATGGTGCAACATCATTTTTGAGCCCTGGGCTCTGGTGCAAGTCATCTGACACCAAAGGAAGTATGATTTTGGAAGCAGTGCATTATGTTGGATGAACCATAATCCTAAACCTCCCTGTCTCGGTCTCTTTCCCTATCCCTCTGACTCCTTTCCTCCACCTCCCCACTCCTTTCTCTCTCTATTCGGATGTCTATCCTCTCCCCCTATCACTTCCTTCTCCACTTATGACCTCTTACCTGTGGACCTGTGCTTTTCCCCCTGCTCCTCTCCTCCTAACATTTTATTTAGGCACTTGCCTATCTTTTGCTCATACCATGACAAAGGGCTCAGGTCTGAAACATTGATTATGCATCTTTGGTACATAAAAAACAGTGAATGTCCTGAGTTTCTCTAAACATTTGCATATTAAATTACAATCACAGAGTCTGCAGACCTTTTTTTGTATTGTGACAAATTCATCCCTTTCATATCTGGATCAAAGCAGTGAGGAGCAGCCAAGTGTTTAGATATGAGTGAGCAGATTATTGGTAAACAAGTGCATCTTAATAAACGCTACTAATGCTGTTTCCTGACAATACGGAAAGTGTTGACACAGACAGAATCTAACAGATGTGTGTCCTGAATCTATCCCACTCAGCCTTATAGTGGAGTCACATCAAATGATGAAGGGCATGCTTAGTTTGAAGACCAGATTTTGTTTTCACAAGAGCCAATGTAACTCCCACTAATTCGGCATTGAACGTGATGGGATGGATTAATGGAGCAAAGAGCTTTTTGCCTTATGCGAGTTCATGCCTCGTGTTGGTTCTTTCACCACTGTCAAAGATGCAATAACATTGTTCAACTGTCTTAATTCACATTGATGTGCTTGAGCCACTCTGTGATGGAATTCAAATCCCCAGTGGGTACAAATTTTGCAGTTATTCTTCACAATGATTTCATCAAGTCAAATTCAGGTTAGATGATCACTGATTCACCCTCGGAGTGAGTAAACTCCATGATACTCCTTTCTCTCCTATTTGATCTGATAAATTGAGCCTTCGGTGTGTTTTGTAACTGTCCCAACTGTGAATGATTGAACTGTCTCATTAAATGAGTGTGATTGTCAGCAAACAGGCAGGGAATGGATGGATTTGGAATGTGTCCAGACTGAAGAGATTTCGTTCAATTTGGCATCTTGTTTGGGGCAGATATCCTGGGCCAAAGGGTCTGTTCCTGTGCTTCACTGTTCTATGACAGATCACAAGCAGACATGCGTGTTCATTGGAATGTATGATTCTGAGGGTCAGACTCTGTCAGGAATTTATTCATCCCGTCTGTGGTGCAACTTCCCAGATGTTTGAGTTGCATCTTGCAGAATGCATTCCATGTACCCTTTTCACTTCTGAAATGATTTGCCTATTGATGCCAAATGTGCCTGTTTGATGTTTGCAGCTTTATAGTTTTGCCAGTACTGAATGATTGAGGTCTGATAATTTAACAAAACCCATGGGCTAAACATGAATCTTATTCTTTGTGGTTCAATTATTCAATGAATGAATTAAACAAAAGATTGTAGGAGTACACATTTATTGGTAAAATCAACCATCATTAACTCAGTTTGAGTGCAGCTTATTGTGATATCCAGTCACCAGCAATCTGTATTTACTGTATCTTTCCAACTGGGTTATGAAAGGGAAGAGGTAATTATTTCCATTGTGATCAGTGGATTTATGATGCATCTTCCTTTGTTAATGAATTTCATTGCTAAAAGTTTTCTCAGCTCCAGCCATTCTGTTCTCACAAAGTAGTGTGTGTGTGTGTGTGTGTGTGTGTGTGTGTGTGTGTGTGTGTGTGTGTGTGTGTGTGTGTGTGTGTGTGTGTGTGTGTGTACGTGTGTGTGTGTGTACGTGTGTGTGTGTTTAAGTTCATTCGTCTCAAAACGCCTTGTACAATGAGGTTTCTTCTATGAACAAACTGACAGATTATCTCTAACGTCCATACAGCCGTGTAAGGAGCACAATTTACAGAATGTGTGTGTCTGTGTCTGTGCTGGGTGAGTTGATGAGTTCATTGTTAACCACATTGTACAATTTACATATACAACAAAATTCTTACTTCCTCCAGCCGAAGTGATGTCTGAGCAGTCTATGATAAGTGAACTAAGGGGAGATTCAAAAGTCTGACTGCTATTGGAAAGAAACTGTTCTTTTTTTTGAATATATTATTTTTTTTCCATAAATATATATTATATAAACATTTTCCATTGTTAAGTTATACAGGTATAGAAACAGGAATATTCATTGATTCAAGGATATAGGTATTCTGGTTGGAGGAGGGGAGGGGATCCTTGAAGTCAATGCTGAGGCACTCAAAGGGGCGCATTGCCTTCATGAGATGCACCTTGTCTGGCTGGTAGAACTGCGGTTTGCATTTGGCACAGACTTGACAGTTTCTAGTCATTGTCCGCATCTCCTGAACAGAGTAAGGTAGATTCCGAGATTTGACAAAATGGAAAAACCTGGTGAATCTGGGATGACAGAGATTATTGCAGAGTCTGTAGTTTGTCCATTTATTATTTTTATTTTTCACACTATGAACCATATCAATCAAAATACACACAAACATTTCCCTCTTGAATATACACAGTGGCATTTTCTCCCCTTTTTTCCCCCTTCCCTTCCCCCTTCCCTTCCCCCTTCCAACCCCCCTCCAAACCCATTAAACGTTCAACATATACAATACAATAAAACCATTAAACAATGTCATCACACAATGAAAATAAACAAGAAAATTGTGTCATCTACTTTTACACACTGGATCAGGTCATTTTGTCTTCTTCTCATTTTATCATTTTAGGGGGTGGAGGTCTGAGGCAAGCCCTCTCTGTTGTGTTCCATGTACGGTTCCCAAATTTGTTCAAATAATGTGACTTTATTTTTTTCAATTATATGTTTTTTTTTCCTAATGGAATACATTTATTCAATTTCATGTACCATTGCTGTACTCTTAGGCTCTCTTCTGATTTCCAAGTTGACATTTTTTTGCTACAGCTAAGGCTATCTTAATAAATCTTTTTTTGCGCTTCATCCAGTTTGAGGCCTAATTCTTTACTTCTAGTTTGTCCACTTGAAGACTAGCACAGATTCCACAGTATAGAGCATCCGAGGGATGGTGAAGTTTGCCAGGTCTGTAGAGGATATCAAAGTTATTAGTGGACAGCTTGATTCATGACCTGAGGATTTTCTCATTTTTGATTTTGCCCTTTGTTTATTATTAAACATGAATGCAACTGCTCGCTGGTCTGTGAGAAGAGTGAATTGTTCCAGCAAGGTAGTGCCTCCAGTGGTGTACTGCTTCCATAATAGCCTGGGCCTCCTTCTCGATGGAGGAGTGGTGAATCTCAGGGCCTTAAAGGGTACATGAGAAAAAGGCAATGGGCCTGCCTGCCTGGTTGAGAGTGGTCACCAGGGCAAAGTCGGATGCATCACTCTCGACTTGGAATGGTGTTGTCTCGTCGATGGCATGCATGGTTGGTATGTTGATGTCATCTTTGTCCCATTTGAATGCCTTCTGGGTTTCTTTTGTCAGGGAAAATGTTGTGGCTTTGACCAGTGGCTGAATCTTGTTTGCATAGTTGGGGACACATTGAGCATAGTAAGAACCCATGACATCTCGTTAGTGCTTTTAGGCTACGTGGGTAGGGCAGCTCCATCAGGGTCAGGGCCAATTATGCTATTTTCAACAACACAGCCAGAGATGGTGAGCCGTGCTGTCAGAGGACAAGTTGGTCCTCCTTATGTCAGGTTCATGCAATTTGCTGTGCGAATGAATTTGTTGAGATTAATATCATGAACCTGTAGACCTTAAGGCGAGAGGCCACAAATCGCCTGCCGGAGGCTGTCCGAGAACTGTTCATCACAGATGGTAAGGGGAGTGAGGGTCTGGGGGAGAAGGTCTATCGAAATGCGTGGTGAACTTCTGAAGTAGGCACTGGCAGTCCAGCCCCAGGAACAAGGCTGTATTGTCACTGTGTGTTACTTGGGAGGCTTCTTAAATAACTTAAAGGTGCAAGATTCAAATAACAAAAGAGACTTTACTTACTCATGCCTTCCACCATCTCAGGAAATTGTTCACACACCCACATATACATATAAATATGCCCCAGAGTGGGTACTACATTTACTACAGTGATAAGGGTGTATTCTTATGTGGCTACAAAATAGTTCACATAATCCTGACTATATAATATCCCTGCTTCTCAAGATAAAGAAAAATTTAGTGTCCTTTATCACTTTCTTTCCAGTGCAACTTAAGTAACTAAACTTAAACACTAGTTTATTTACACAACTATTTTTAAACAGTTCTTATCACTATCATACTGGTGGCAGTATGTTGCTTCACCATCTTGTGGATTTGGCTGCGACCGGTGGGCTCTGTGTTGCTGATACATATGGAGGTGATGTAGCTTGTTGTTCTTCATCTGACAACTGCTGTGTTGATGTTTCACTATTAGTGGTTGTGTTCTCTTCACGACACCTCACTTTATATTGGTGTTGCAGGCTTTGCTGGTATTAAATCTTTCTGCTCATCATATCTCGTATCAGCCGGATGTGAATTCTGTTCCTTCTCAGTTGATTGCCAGAGTTTGTCTCAACAATGTAGGATCTTGGTGTCTCAGCTTCTCTGATGACCTTTGCCAGGATCCATGTTTTAAACATTGGCTCTTGAATATGCACATGCTGCCCTCTGAAGAGTTCTGGCAATGTTTGTGCCTGTTTGTTATAATGCTGGTGTCCTTCTTCTTGTGTGTCAGCCAGTCTTCTTCTGGTTTCCTCCTGGTCTTCTGGAGAGTGTATTTTGCTTGGCAGAGTTGGTTTACATCTCCTGCCATTTAGAAGTTCTGCCGGGGACTTCACGTCAGCCCTTAAATGTGTTGCTCATAATGACAAAAGAACTAGGTATGAGTTTTCTTTTGTTTTGCAACACTTAACTAGTGTGTGTTTCACAGTTTGTACTTGTCTTTCAATGAATTCATGAACTTTGGTGTAGTATGGGGATGATGTAATGATAAGAAACCCATACTCTGCAGCCAGCTTTCTGAATTCTTGCGAGGTGTATTGTATTCCATTGCCACATATTACTTGCGTTGGTATTCCTTGTTCAGCAAGGAGCTAATGTGCCAGATAATGAAGAGATCAAAGGCAGTGTAGTTAAACACATATCATGGCTTTTATTAGTAGAAACTCAATAGTAAAATAATGAATGATAATGGGTGCGTACACAGTTACCGCCAAGGGAGAGTGCCCTTGGTGGTAGAGAAAACTCACATCCAATGCCAGTAGTGCAGACTAAGCATAGTGAGAGATTGAAAGCATGACACAGATCTACCACAGTCTCTTGGGCAGAAGTTGAGTTAAGTTTAAAAGAACAGATTCGAGAATAATAAGCAACTCTAATGCAAGCATAACATAAAACAGTTAAATAAATGGCATTGAGAATTTACTGACATACCCAAAGCAAGGCTAGCATTATCAATACAATCAGAATATAATGAGATGTTTACGAATAGTGCAGCCTCTCAGACAGCTCCAAGAAAAGTGCAGAGAACAAAACAAAGGACTCTACATCACCTTTGTTGACCTCACCAAAGCTTTCGACACCGTGAGCAGGAAAGGGCTTTGGCAAATACTAGAGCGCCTCGGATGCCTCTCAAAGTTTCTCCACATGGTTATCCAACTGCACGAAAACCAACAAGGTCAGGTCAGATACAGCAATGAGCTCTCTGAACCCTTCTCCATTAACAATGGCGTGAAGCAAGGCTGCATTCTCGCACCAACCCTCTTTTCAATCTTCTTCAGCATGATGCTGAACCAAGCCATGAAAGGCCTCAAAAATGAAGACGCTGTTTACATCTGGTACCGCACAGATGGCAGTCTCTTCAATCTGAGGCGCCTGCAAGCTCACACCAAGACACAAGAGCAACTTGTCCGTGAACTACTCTTTGCAGATGATGCTGCTTCAGTTGCCCATTCAGAGCCAGCTCTTCAGCGCTTGATGTCCTGTTTTGCGGAAACTGCCAAAATGTTTGGCCTGGAAGTCAGCCTGAAGAAAACTGAGATCCTCCATCAGCCAGCTCCCCACCATGAATACCAGCCCGCCCCCCCAAATCTCCATCGGGCACACAAAACTCAAAACGGTCAACCAGTTTACCTATCTCGGCTGCACCATTTCATTGAATGTAAGGATCGACAACGAGATAGACAACAGACTCGCCAAGGCAAATAACGCTTTTGGAAGACTACACAAAAGAGTCTGGAAAAACAACCAACTGAAAAACCTCACAAAGATTAGCGTTTACAGAGCCGTTGTCATACCCACACTCCTGTTCGGCTCTGAATCATGGGTCCTCTACCGGCATCACCTACAGCTCCTAGAACGCTTCCACCAGCGTTGTCTCTGCTCCATCCTCAACATTAATTGGAGCGATTTCATCCCTAACATCGAAGTACTCGAGATGGCAGAGACCGACAGTATCAAATCCACGCTGCTGAAGATCCAACTGCGCTGGGTAGGTCACGTCTCCAGAATGGAGAACCATCGCCTTCCCAAGATCGTGTTATATGGCGAGCTCTCCACTGGCCACCGAGACAGAGGTGCACCAAAGAAGAGGTACAAGGACTGCCTAAAGAAAGCTCTTGGTGCCTGCCTCATTGACCACCGCCAGTGGGCTGATATCGCCTCAAACCGTACATCTTGGCACCTCACAGTTCGGCGGGCAGAAACCTCCTTTGAAGAAGACCGCAGAGCCCACCTCACTGACAAAAGACAAAGGAGAAAAAACCCAACACCCAACCCCAACCAACCAATTTTCCCTTGCAACCGCTGCAACCGTGTCTGCCTGTCCCGCATCGGACTTGTCAGCCACAAACGAGCCTGCAGCTGACGTGGACATTACCCCTCCATAAATCTTCGTCCGTGAAGCCAAGCCAAAGAGCCTCTCAGGTTTTTTTCGAACACGATAAGACCTTCTTATCGGAGCAGATGGAGGCTGTGCAGGAGTGACGACCTTGGAAGCTGGTGGAGTTGAATCCATTCCCTGATCTATAGTGTGAGACTGCAGGACATCAGGACTCACTCCAGAATCAACAACGTGAGACTGAGGGGCCTCAGCATGGCCATTTGAATGCTTACTAGGGGGTCAAAGGTTGGAGACATGGGTCAGTTAGGATCGCATCCCTTTGAAGAGGTATGTTGGGTGGTGCGTCCAACCTCTCAAGGTCACTCTGAGTAGGGGCTTGCGGAAAGGGTGAACCAGGTGGGGCTAGATCTCTTAGGGGTACTGTGTCCGTGGTCCTGTCTGGAAATCTAACAGAAGCATAATTGGGATTAATGTGCAGCAGTTGAACTGGCTGGCCTAGAGGATCCGTTTTGCATGGTCGAGCTTGTCTTTTTAGCAGCACGGTTCCAGGTTCAGATAAGCAGGCTGGCCAGTGCACCCTAGTTCCTGATTTCCTCGGAAAAGTAAATATAAGTTCATGAGGTACTTCATTTGTTGCTGTACCTAATAGGGACCGAATAGAATGTAGCGCCTCAGGCAGAACCTCCTGCCACCGAGTAACAGGGTAACCATGGGTCTTTAGCACGAGGTTAACAGTCTTCCAGACTGTGGCATTAGCCCTTTCGATCTGTCTATTGCCCTGGGGGTTGCAGCTCGTGGTGTGTCCAGTTGCAATCCCCTTGTGTAAAAGAGCCTGACGTAGCTCTGCGCTCATGAAACCTGAGCCTCTGTCTGTATGAATGTAGCTGGGAAAACCAAAAATACTAAAAATTTGGTCAAGTGCTTTAATGACAGACATCGTTGAGACGGCAGGGTATCATGAAAGGAAACCTTGCATATTCATCAATTACGTTAAGTAAAAGCACATTTTTGTTGTTAGTAGGTAACGGTCCTTTAAAATCTAAACTAATCCTTTCAAAAGGTCAGGTTGCTTTGATGAGACTGGCCCCTCGAGTTTTAAAATACTGTGGCTTGCATTCTGCGCAAACAGGACAGCTTTGAGTCAGTTTTCTGACTTCTTCCAAGGAGGATGGAAGATTGTTGGACCTTATTTAGTGGAGGAATCTTGTGACTCCTGGGTGGCATAGTCTGCTATGAACCTCCTTTAATCCAAGCTGGACACCGGCACATGCTCATGACAGTGTGTTGGAGGGATCATTTAACTTGCCAGGTCTGTAATGGATCTCATAATTGTAAGTTGAAATTTCTATTTGCCAACGAGCTACCTTATCATTTTTAATTTTACTTTTGTGTTTAGTATTAAACATGTAAGCTACAGATTTCTGATCAGTGACCAGGGTGAATTTTCTACTAGCTAGAAAGTGTCTCCAGTAGTGTACAGCTTCAGTGATAGCCTGGGCTTCTTTTTCAAAGGCAGGATGTTTAAGTTCAGTCCCGCGTAGTGTGCGGGAGAAAAATGCCACTGGTCTGCCTTTCTGGTTAAGGGTTCTTGCTAAAGCACAATCTGAGGCATCAGTTTACACTTGAAAAGGGACATCCTCATCGATGGACGAGAGTACACCTTTGGCAATATCAGTTTTAATTCTCTCAAAAGCTTTCAGGGCTGCGGGAGAGAGAGGGAAAGATTCTGCGTCAAACAGGGGGGGTGCCTTGGTAGCATAGTCACGTACCCATTTGCAGTAGTAGGAAAACGATCCCATACACCTCTTAAGAGCTTTTGCAGAGTCTGAGGGTGGCAACCTCTTAAGGGGTGCCATTCTTTCAGGATTGGGGTGAATTTCGCCCTCATGAACAATGTAGCCCAGAATGGGTAGTTCTGTTGCATTGAAAACACATTTACACTCGATAAATGTAAGATTGAGTTCTTTGGCCATTGTTAGAATTTTTTTTAGGTTTTTATCATGCTTGGACTGGGTCTTACCACAGATAGTGACATTATCCAGATAGGTGAACGTACCCTGTAACTCATGCATGCTAACGATTTTATCCATCTCCCTCTGAAACGCTGACACACCGTTAGTGACTCTAAAAGTTACCCTCTTAAAATGGTATAGCCCCCCCCCCACGCATCAACCTCGAATGCCATATAGGGTTCTTCGCTTTTTTTAATGGGGATTTGGTGATAGGCTGCCTAAAGGTCGATAGTCGAGTACACTTTATATTGTGCTATCTGATTAATTATTTCATTGATGCAAGGCAGTGGGTAGGCATCCAAGTTAGTGTAACGGTTAATTGTTTGGCTGTAGTCAATAGCCAGTCATTTCCTGGGCTCACCATGGACTCCCACTGGGTTCAATTACCCCTTTTTTAAGTAGTCTCCGAGTCTCAGCCTTAATAAACTCATGGTCCTCTTTGCTGTAACAACGGCTTTTCAAGGCAATCGGTTGACACTCGAGGGATAGATTACTGAACAGAGTGTAGCTTTGATCTTTATTGTGGACAGACCGCAGTGACCAGTGCGGGGGATGGTAAGTGTGGGTAGAGGCCCATCAAAATTTAACACTACACTTTTCATCTGAGATTGAATATCCAACCCCAGTAACACGGAAGCGCAGAGATCAGACATTACAAAAAGCCATGCATCAGCAAGACAATTTCCCTGTAATTTCAAAGTAACCTTACACTTGTCCCGTATGGTCTTTTTAAGTTCACTACAAGCCATCGATATCCGTCGGTTTGCAGGATACCTCTTCAAAAATTTAAGGCTTCAGTAACTTTTTCATGATTGTAACTGTCAGTGCTGCTGGAGTCTATGAAGCAATCGACAGTTTCACCATTCACCTCCCCCTTCATAGTCAACTGTTGCAGTCCATACCAACCCCCAAGCTTTACAGACAATTGAGCTATCACAGGGGAATTTGTGTTGATCTCACCTCGCGGTCACTTGAAGTTGATTCAGCTGGCTTGTCTGAAGATTCCTCCCCTTTGCAGTCATCTTCCATGCTTCATTTCTGAGGTGATAGTTGACACTCTCAGGTCTTTCACCCTTTTGACAAATGGAAACTTAGAGTAGTAACAGGCTACTATTAAATACCATCTTGATTCTCAGTGAACAAGTTTGCTCCCACTGTTTAACATGGCTAGGAGGTACTTATGTGGAAATCATTTCCTCTTTTTGTGTGTTCTGTACTTTTGCATATCTTCTTCATCTGGATCTCATAATTGACCGAGCTCAATTGCAACTCCTGGCAGCTATCCAGACCTAGAATTACTGGTCCATCTGCATTTGCCATAAAGAATGTACAGAGGATGTTCTTTCCCTTATGGCAGTGATTGATCTTGGCTCTCTTAGCTGCTTAATCATGGGTCAACCACAGGCCATTAATGGGACATTTGATGTTGGAATGCACCATTTTCTGGATACCCTTTTATTATGTTCTCTGGGAACATCTGGCGGTAGAGTCTGAGTGGAAGGACATTGCTTTGTGATCCGGTATCCAGCTTCACCTTTAGATTAAGTATCATAGGATTGTTCTAGATTGTTCTCTGTATTTGGATCCTTGTGAGCATCTCGCTTCCTTCTTTCATCTCACCCAACATCTCATGAAGGTGTATGGGTTCTATATCCAATGTCTGGGTGTTGAAGTCCTCATTGTTGTTTCCTTTTATGTGGTGCATCTTCTTCTTGTCTTTTTTCTTCACTGGTATTACTGTTTTCTTCATACCAGACTTGCACATCTTTACCCAGTTGTTTACTTTACCACAGGCTCTCTATTCAGAACCGTATGCAGGGCATTTGTTTTGCTCTTTGATGGTGTGTTTTCTGCCACATTTCCTGCAGGTCTTGGGAGTTAACACTTTCCTTCTCTTTGCTGTGGGTGGGTCTGCATAGATATAGATTTCATTTGCATCCTCGTGTCTTTAAAGGCTCTGGCTGTGTCTATAGTTTTGGGCAGCTTCAGACTATTCTTCCCTATAAGACCCTTTGGCACTTCAGAACGGGCACTTCCCCATATTAGTTGATCAACTAAGCTTTCCTCAACATCCTGAAATTTGCCTTTTGCAGCAACAATTTTTAGTCCAGTGAGGAAGTTATCAACAGTTTCATCAGTCTCTTGCATGAGGCCTGGGTTCAAGGTGAGAAACAAACTTTGCAAATATCTGCTCTGGATCATTTTTTCTCCACCTCTGTAAGATCCCAACTATTAAATAAGTCAAGGCCATGCTCCCTTGTCCAGAGAAGTATATAATTGATCTTCTCTGCTGTTGCATTTTTAAAATAGCTTTTGAATGTTAAATTGCACTTCTGCTGATTCTTTTTAAATGATTCAACAATGTCTTCAGCCTCCCAGTCCATCACTGGGTGAACTCCAGTCATTTTGTTCAGTAATGTTTTTTTTCTTTTCTTCCCCTTCATATTTCAATGACTTAATATCAATTGTATGGCTTTATTCTTGTACTCTTATACCGCAGCCACCATGTTTTGCTTCAATGTTACTTGGGAGGCTTCCTAAACAACTTAGAGATGCAAGATTCAAATAACAAAAGAGACTTAACTTATTTATGACTTCCACTCTCTCAGGAAATCGTAATGGGGCACTACAATTACTATAGTGAGAAGGGTGTATTCTTAAGCGGTTACAAAATAGTTCACATTATCCTGACTATATAACAAAGGGGACACAGGGTCAAGGCATGATGAACAGTCTGAAGTGTTCATACACTACACCTCCAACAGTTAGTGTCACTATGGATGGTCACGGAGTATGTCTTGGATGCAAGACATATCCTGTGTGTGATGAGCTGTACTTTAAGGGACAGACTTTTAGTGGCATTGTGGTGGATAAAACTGTCTGTACTCCTGCTATTGAATAAACATTTGATAACGTGCCCATTTACCTAGACGTCTCTCATTGACCTGGCGATTCCATGTGGTGCCTTCTGATTCAGTGATGGATGCCAGTATGGATTCAGTGTGATGGATGCCAGTATGGATTCAGTGTCTGAGATTGTTTGGGGCTCCCTTTTCTGAAATGACCGTCCTCAGCCCCAAGATGGCCAGCCTCGACCCTGCCGTGATGTAGTATGCCAGGGAAGATGGCATTTGGTGCACAGTCCAAAATGGGGTCTCTGAATTGAAGATTATGCTGATTCCAGTGCCTATGGTATCAAAAGGCCCCACGTGGCACTTCTGGATCTCACAAATAGTTAGATTGGCAAACTTTGGTGTAATGCTCCTTTTCCCGGAACCAGGAGCATTGTGCATCTTCGGCAGGGCAGTGTTTCATTGGGTGCATGCCCTACCCACAAAAGTTACAAATTGAGAGATTGCCGATGATGGTGGCTGAGGTCAGGACATTAGAGTAGTGGATCGGTGTATGGGACGAGTCACTCACGGGGTGGGTTGATGCCCCATCCATGATGGCTACGCCCGTAGCAACCTAGTGGCCGAGTAGTCATCAGAGTTCTGGAGGGCCACCTTTAGTGTCTCTAAGCTTGAACTCCCTTGTCAAATCAAGTACATTTTGATCCAGTAATCACTGGGGTATGTACTCCAAGTGGAAGCCAGTGACGTAGGCGTCTCTATTGAGGTCCTCGGCACTCTGGGTGGTGGATATAAACTTACAATCACAGGCTCTGCACAGGATTCAGAGGGTCTGTAGGAATTCAGTGCTAAACTCATCAGGGCACTTTTTTCTGGTGACCAGGGGATGCCTGGCATAGACATTGTTAACCTTTGGGCGATATTGAGCATTGAGGATCCCCATCACTGCCTCGTACGAGCTGGTGTCACTGATCAAGGGTAAAACCTGGGGTCCAACCTGCGAGAAAAGTAGTCTCAGTCAATTTGTGTTGGTGGTAATGACATCCATGGCTGCTGCCAAGTTTTTGAAGCATTGTAGACACAGCTTGAAGTGTCCAGGGCGTCCGGCAACTGGGGGTTAGTGTCAAGTCTCTCCAGTTTTAAGTATTGTTCCATATTCCTTTGAAAATATTTAGATATTTAAATTGATGTACCATCAATAATTCACAAAAGACAAGGTAGTGAAACAATCAGGCTAAAGACTGGGATGCTGTCAAACAACCATCCACCTCCTTGACTGATCAGAGTAAACGTAAAAGGGTGGCATGTTAGGGGCTATGGTTTGATCAGTCTCAGGATGTGTGTCCAGTCAGAAGCAGCCAATCACGGTATAACAGGGATTTACTACAATTATATCCTTCTCGAAACCTTTCAAGTCTCTTACATATTATCTCAAGATTTTTAGTATAAGAAATAATTTGTCCCCCTCAGATAAGCTTTAAGCATAACCCATATTCTGAAACAATTATCAGTGGAAATAAGATTATTTTCACAAAATATTTTTCTCTGTTAGTAAATTCACAGAAGTCCTTCTTCCCCTTTAATAATGTAGCTTTAAGGCACCATACTTTCTTGCTTTTCCATTACCGTAATAAATAAAGTTGACGGCGTGTGGTCTAATAAAAGTATTACCAAGTATTCTGTTTTTACCTCTCTACTTTGATGCTGGGCAGATACTAAAAATAAGTCAATCCTTGCATGTGAACCCATGAATAGAATCAGTAGTCTCTTTCTAAAGGATGGAACTGCCTCTATATATCAATTAAATTTAAATAATTCATAAATGGCAATGTCATTTTTGCAGTTTTTGCCTTTCTAATTGTTCTCGCTGATTTAGCCAATATTGGACCTCAACAAAAATTGAAATCTCCTCCAATCAATATGTTTTGTCTTTCTCCTGCGGTTTAAAAAAAAATGTCCTTCATAAAGACTTCATTGTCATATATTGGGGCGTAATTATTCATAAACTTCTATGATTCTGCATACATTTTACAGTATGCCATTATAAATCTTCCAACTTAATTGTTTTTTTATTTTTTTAAAAATTTTTCGCACTGTGAACCATAACAACCAAAATACATACAAACATTTCCCTCTTAAATATACACAGTGGGTTTGTTCCCTGTTTTTCTCCCCTACCTTCCCTCCCCCATTCCCACCACCCTTCAAAACAATAAACATTCAACATATACAATACAATAAAACCATTAAACAATGTCATTACGCAATGAAAAATAAACAAGAAAAATGTGTCATCCACTTTTACACACTGGATCAAGTCATTTTGTCTTCTTATCATCTTAGGGGGTGGAGGTCCGATGCAAGCCCTTTCTGTTACGTTCCATGTACGGTTCCCAAATTTGTTCAAACAATGTGACTTTATTTTTTTTGAATTATATATTATTTTTTCCAATGGAATATATTTATTCATTTCCATGTACCATTGCTGTATTCTCAGGCTCTCTTCCAATTTCCAAGTTGACATTATACATTTTTTTTGCTATAGCTAAGGCTATCATAATACATCTTTTTTTGTGCTTCATCCAGTTTGAGGCCTAATTCTTTACTTCTTATATTACTTAGAAGAAAGATCTCTGGATTTTTTGGGATGTTGTTTTTTTTTTGTGATTTTATTTAATACCTGATTTAGATCTTCCCAAAACTATTTCACTTTCTCACATGCCCAAATTGTATGTACTGTTGTTCCCATTTCCTTCTTACAGCGAAAACATCTGTCTGATAATGTTGGATCCCATTTTTTTAACTTTTGGGGTGTGATATATAACCTGTGTAACCAATTATACTGTATCATGTGTAACCTTGTGTTTATTATATTCTTCATAGTTCCAGAACATAACTTTCCCCATGCTTCATTTTTTATCTTTAAATCCTTTTCCCACTTTTATTTAGGTTTATAGTTTATTTCATCATTTTCCTTATCTTGCAGTTCCAGAATACAACTTTTCCTATGTTTCATTTTTTTATGTTTATGTTTAAATCCTTTTTCCACTTTTGTTTGGGTTTATATCTTATTTTATAACTTCCGTTCTCTTGCAGCTTGATGTACATGTTCGTTATAAATCTTTTAAATATCATTGTGTCTATAATCACATATTCAAAGCTGCTTCCTTCTGGTAATTTCAGTCTGTTTCCCAATTTATCCTTTAAGTAGGCTTTCAGTTGATGGTATGCAAACATTGTACCATGAGTTATTCCATATTTGTACTTTAAATGTTCAAATGTTAATAAATTATTTCCCAAAAAACAATTTTCTATTCTTTTAATTCCTTTTCTCTCCTATTTGCTAAAGGAAAGGTTATCAATTGTGAAAGGGATTAGTTGATTTTGCGCCAATAATCATTTTGGTAATTGGTAATTTGTTTTTTTTTTTCCTTTCTAAGTGAATCTTCTTCCATATAAATGATGCAGTACTGTTGAGCTTTTATATTGCACCAGCTTTTCATCCCACTTATAAAGTATATGTTCCGGTACCTTCTCCCCTATTTTATCTAGCTCTATCTTAGTCCAATCTGGTTTTTCCTTTGTCTGATTAAAAATCTGATAAATACCTTAATTGTGCTGCTCTATAATATTTTTTAAAGTTTGGTAATAGCAAACCACCTTGCTTGTACCACTCTGTTAATTTATCTAACGCTATCCTCAGGTTCCCCCTTTTCCATATGAATTTCCTTGTTATTCTCTTTACTTCATTGAAGAATTTATCTGTTAAGGGAATTGGTAACGATTGAAATAAGTATTGTATCCTTGAGAAGACATTCATTTTAATGCAATTTACCCTCCCTATAAATGTTAGCGGTAATTATTTCCAATGTTTTAAGTCTTCCTGCAATTTCTTTATTAGTGGCTGATAATTTAATTTGTACACATGGCTTAAATTATTATCTTACCTAATACCGAGGTATTGAATTGCTGGTGTTTGCCATTTAAATGGTGATTCTTTTTAAAATTCTGTGTAATCCACATTACTCATTGGCATCACTTCACTTTTATTTGTGTTGATCTTGTACCCCGATATTTCTCCATACTCCTTCAATTTCTTATGTAGTTCTTTTATTGATATTTCTGGTTTTGTTAAGTATACTATGATGTCATCTGCAAATAAACTGATTTTATACTCCTTTTCCTTTATTTTTATCCCTTTTATTTTATTTTCTGTTCTTATCAGTTCTACCCATGGTTCTATTGCTAAAGTGAACAGTGAGGGACATAATGGAGATCCCTGCCTAGTTGACCTACTTAATTTAAATTTGTTCGATTCATATCTATTTACTGTTACCTTCGCCAATTGTCCATTATATAATGCTTTAATCTAATTAATATATTGTTCTGATAGATTGAACCTCTGTAATACTTTGAATAAATAATTCCATTCTACCCTGTCAAAGGCTTTTTCTGCATCTAAAGCAACAGTCACTGTTAGCATCTTATTTCCTTGAACTGCATGAATTAAATTGATAAATTTACAGACATTATCCAGTGTTCATCTTTTCTTAATAAATCCAGTTTGATCTTGTTTTACTATTTTTGGTACACAGTCGGCCAATCTGTTTGCTAATAACTTTGCTATATTAATTTGAATTAAGTAGAGATATTTGTCTATATGATGCTGGTGGTAGAGGATCCTTTGGAATTACTGTAATTATTGCTGACATACATGAATCTGGCAAGTTTTGTTTTTCTTCTATCTGGTTCATTACTTAACAGGAGAGGAGGAATTAATAACTCTTTAAATGTTTTATAGAATTCTATTGGGAATCCATCCTCTCCAGGCATTTTATTGTTTGGCATATTTTTTAATATATCCTGTACTTCCTCTATTTCAAATGGTTTTATCAATTTGTTTTGTTCCTCTTGCAATTTCGGCAGTTCAATTTTAGCTAAAAACTCTTCTATTTTATCATCTTTCCCTTCATTCTCAGTTTGATATAATTGTTCATAAAATTCCTTAAAGTTCTCATTAATCTCTGTTGGATTATATGTAATTTGTTTGTCCTTTTTCCTTGATGCCAATACATTGTTCTTTTATAAGTTGCTAGGCTAATATTTTGTGTGTTTTTCTCCTAATTCATAATAGTTTTGCTTTATTTTCATTATGTTCTTCTCTACCGTATACGTTTGTAATGTTTCATATTTTATTTTTTTGTTTGCCAATTCTCTTTTTCTTAAATCATCCCTTGTTGCTAGTCCCTTTTCTGTACTTACTATCTCCCTTTCCAACTGTTCTATTTCCCGTCTGTAATCCTTTTTCATCTTAGTTACATAACTTATTAACTGTCCTCTAATGAAGGCTTTCATTGCATTCCATAATATAAATTTGTCTTTCACTGATTCTATATTTATTTCAAAGTACGTTTTAATTTGGTGTTCAATAAACTCTCTAAATTCCTGACTTTTAAGTAGCATGGAGTTTAACCTCCATCTATACGTTCTTGGTGGGATATCCTCCAATTCTATTGCTATTAACAGAGGTGAATGAACAGACAGCAATCTAACTTCAAATTCAGTTTTCCTAACTCTCCCTTGAATATGGGCCGACAACAAAAACTTATCAATCCTTGAGTATGTTTTATGCCTACTCGAATAATATGAGTATTCCTTCTCTCTTGGGTGCTGCCTCCTCCATATATCCATAAGTTTCATTTCCTGCATTGATTTAACCATAAATTTGGCCACTTTATTCTTTTTGTTAGTCTTTTGTCCAGTTTTATCCAACATTGGATCCAAATTAAGGTTAAAATCCCCTCCTATCAATATATTCCCTTGCGTATCTACAATCTTAAAAAAAAAAATCTTGCATAATATCTTGGATTCTCTTCATTAGGTGCATATATATTGAGCAAATTCCAAAATTCTGAATATATCTGACACTTTATCACTACATACCTCCCTACTGGATCTATTATTTCCTCCTCTATTTTGATTGGTACATTTTTATTAATTAATATAGCTCCACCTCTAGCTTTTGGATTATATGATGGTGTTACTACGTGCCTTACCCAGTCTCTTTTTAATTTATTATATTCCACTTCAGTTCGATGCATTTCCTGCACAAATGATATGTCTATTTTTTTTTTCTTTTTTCAGTAAATTTAATAGCCTCTTCCATTTAATTTGGTTATGTATTCCATTAATATTTATAGTCATACAATTCAACATGGCCATCTCATATCCTGTTTACACCTCATTTCCACTTCCTCACCACCACCCTTTTCCCCATTTTCATCTTTCAGTTTTCCCTTTTTAAACTCAATGTATGACAACACATTTAAAACATAAAATACTTCAACAACTCCCACATCCAATATTCCCTTAGCCTCAAATATCCGCCCTCTCTGAGTTGCCCCTTATCCCTTGCCGCGCAACCACAACTCCCCTCTCCATTTGGATTGCGAACCTGCTCGCAAGCGTCAACTGATTTCGCAGTGACGGTTATTCTCTCGCACCCAACCCCTCCAGAAAAGACTTTTTTTTTAGACATATAACAAAGTTCACCATCTTTTCTTCCCCTTTACTTCCTTTCTTTCCTTCTCTTTCCCTTCTTTAGTTCTTACATATACATTATTTTTACATCTTTACATATATTTTATTGCCGTTCTTCATTGTTACAACTCTTCATCTCTCCTTCTGTTCCGCAGGTGTTCTGCAAATTCTCGTGCTTCTTCTGGATCCAAGAACAGTTTGTTTTTCTCCCGAGGGATAAATATTTTAAGCACAGCTGGATGTCTTAACATAAATTTATAACCTTTTTTTCCATAGGATTGATTTTGCTGTATTAAACTCCTTCCTCTTCTTTGAGAGTTAAAAACCTATGTCTGGGTAAAAAATATTCTTTGACCCTTCTATTCCAATGGTTTATTATCTTCTCTAATTTTATTCCTTGCCCGCTCCAGTATATTTTCTCTTGTCGTATATCTCAAAAATTTTACCAAAATGGATCTTGGTTTTTGATGTGTCTGTGGTTTTGGAGCTAGTGTTCTGTGTACCCTTTCTATTTCCATTCCTTCCTGTATTTCTGTCATTCCCAGGACCTTTGGGATCCATTCTTTTATAAATTCCTTCATATCTGTCATTCTTCATCTTCCTTTAGGAAGATTTTTGTGTTGTTTTACCTACCATAATTTTCCAACTTAGCAATTTTCTGAGCTAACGACTCTTGTGACTCTAACTTTTTTTATCACTTTCTTCCAATTTTATTCTTGTCATTCACTTCCATTTTTACAGCCTTTTTTGTTCTTTCACATTTTCTAATCTTTTCCCTATTTCTGTCATGACCACCTCTAATCTATTAACTTTTTCTTCTGTACTTTTCATTTTTCTTTTAATTTCACTAAATTCTAATGTCAACCATTCTTTTAATGCTCTAATTTGTTCTTGAAAAAAAAACTTTATCTAATTCTGTCCATCTGTTTTACCTTCTATTTCTCTGTACATATCTTGATCTTCTTCTTCTTCTCTTCTTTGTATCTGTGTCTCTTCTGACTTTCCTGATGAGTTGCTTGTCTCACTTTGCTGGGCTTCTTCTTGCTTGGCTTCTTGCTGTTGGTCCTCTTCTTCTGGGCTGCTCATCAGTTGGGCCTCTTCTTTCCTTTCACTCCCTTTCCTGCCACTTTCCTCTTCTTCCAGCTGAAAGCCCTGGTGTCGGGCATCCCTCAGCTGGTCGCATTGTGATTGCCTGCTCCTTGGCTGAGTCCCCCTCCTGTCGGTGTTCTCCTTCTCCTTAGTAAGCTCAGTGTACACTTTTGTTTGGCTCAGAGAGCCATTTTTGCAGTCCAGCGGTCAGGGGGTCGTGACTCTGCAGGGTCGTCACCAACCTCAGAGAACAGGCTCTCTTCTCCATGACGGCTCCGTGTTTCTTCATGTAGGTAAGGCCTTCTCCTTTCTCTTCTGGTGTCTATTCTTCTTTTTTGCCCGTTGTTTTTACTTTTTCCTTCTTGGGTACCATTTTTTTTCTTTTCTCTACATCTTATCTTTTATTTGTTATGTTTCGTATTTCTTGAACTTTGTATTTTCTTCACTTTATTTATTCTTTTCTGGAGAGAGCTGCTATTCCCCTACTAGCCACTACTCCATCATATGACTCCCATCCAACTTAATTGGTTAAAGTCACTTCAATTATTATTGTTATATTTTTATTAATTTTAATGTTCTATCCATAATCTTTAAAACATTTTTAAAGCAGTAAACTTCTTTAGCTCTTTAAAGTGAGCCTTACCCTTTAGAAAAATGCAGTGTTACTGCCCTGACAGTGATATATATGTAGAGCCCAGAAAGCACATAAGAAAAGCCCGAAGAATCTCTCGAGGAAGAAGAACCCTTCCCTTTGATGATATTTTTAAAAGAAATTCCTTCCCATGTGCCTTTCTCCCCCTTAGATCGGAGTTTCCACTCCACTACTACTTTTCCCAGGTTTTTTTCCCCTTTACTGAGCTCTCCATGAATATTTCTATATTCTTAACTTCTAAACAATAAATATAAAATGGTTTTGTCCTAGTTGAACAAGAGTTTCTTCAGTTTTAGCTCTCGACTATTTTGTTTCTTTGTGCTAATTTTATGCTTGTTGAAATAAATCTTGATTGTTAAGTTGTAACCATCTATTTAGTACTCTTCACGCAGAGATCAACCAAATCCCACCCTTCTAGGCCCTTTACAATGGTACACCCCTAAAAAGAAACTGTTCTTGAACCAAAAGGAGCTGGTTTCAGGCCTCTGTATCTTCTGTGTGAAAGAAGCAGTTCAACTTGTACCTAGGGTTATAGGATTCCTTCATGATGTTGTCAGCTTTGAGGCAGTGCCTGCTTAAATATCAGCAATGCATACAAGGTCAGAGCCTGTGATGGACCTGGCTATGTTAATTACCTACTTCAACCTTCTGGATACCTGGACACTTAAATTTCCAAAGTAGGAAATGATGCCACCAGTCAGTATTCTTTTTTATCTTACACCTGCTGAAGTTTGATAGATCATTCAACAACATGCCAAATTTCCTCAGAAAATTAGTATTTTTTAATACTTCATTTTAAAATTTTAAAACCCCAATAACATCAATTGAAATAAAATTTGTATACAGTAAAATGTATGTGGATAATAACTAAAAAAAACTCCCAATCTCCTTCTCTCTCCCCACTAATATCCATCCTCCTTCTATATCTACCCACTAAGAAAGAAAGAAGAATGGAGATCATCAATTTTAGAAATATATCTTATTCTACTACTTGGCTGTGAAACCAAGATATCTCATTGGAACGGATTTAGAGCTCAAATCCTCAAACCATGAATTTTCAAATATGGGCTCCATACTTTAAAAAATGTATTTATCCCTTAAATTGTATGTTATCTTTTCAAGACAGATACAAGATTTCATTTCAGTATGCCATCTTTGCATTCCTAGAGCTAAATCAGATTTCCAGATAATAGCCAAAAGTTTATTAGATACAGCCAAAACTAAATGTAAAAATTCAATTTGATACATAGTTAATTTTAATTATAAAGCAATCGTCTTAATATCTCCTAATAAAAACAACATCGGATCAAACGGAAATTTAACTTTTAATACTTTTTCCAAAAAATAATTTAATTTGTATCCAAAAGATCTTAACTTTAGGACAGATCCAAGTTGAATGAAAAAAATAGTGCCTATCTCTTTACCACATCTAAAACATAAATTATAAATTAAATCTCTTTAATTTTTGTGGGGTCAGATATAATTGAAAGTAGAAAATGATGCTGTACTAATTTGTACCTTACATTTATAACCTTAGTCATATTATCTTTACATAAATTCCTCCAATCCTTTTCATCTATTTCCCTATTCAAATCAGTTTCCCATTTTAATCTTGATTTATGAATATTTGACATAGACATTTTATTTTGTAATAACATACATCTCAGAAATAAATTTGTTTATATCTCCTTTAGTTAGTAATAACTCTAAAGCAGATTGACTAGGTAATTTTAAACTATAACCTAACTTTTCAGTTAAGGAAGCTTTTACATGGTAATAGCAAAAAATTATTATTGGGAATCTCATATTTTTTCCTTCATTCAATTAACTTCTCCCCCCCCCTTCAAAACAGTCTTCAACATTTTAATCCACAATTGATTCCATATCTTCAAAAACAGATTATTAACAGTAAAGTGAAAATGTTTATTTTGATAAAAAGGCATTTTAGATGAAATCTTACCTATTTCACATATCTCATAATCAATTTTATTCCATAATTCAATTAAATGCTTCAATATGGGTGTATCTCTGCCAACTAACAATTTTGAATTCTATTTGTAGATAAATTCTTGCATACATTGTTTATCAATTTTAAATCAAATGTTCCACTAATAAATTTCAAATGGGCAGCTTTATAATAATTCTGAAAATGTGGAAATTTAACCCACCAATTCAAAATTTCAAGTTATTTTTACTAGGGATACTCTAGCCATTTTCCCTTTCTAGAAAATAAATTCTAACAATTAAGTTAATATTTTTTTTTAAAATGTGGTATTTGGCAGGTTATAGACTAAAAAAGATATTGGATCCTTGGAAACACATTTATTTTAATACAGTTCATCCTACCTATTAAAGTTATAGATAAATTGTCCTGCCTATTAAATATTTTTTTTAAATTTTACTAAATAATGATAAATAATTCAATTTATACAAACTGTCTAAATTTTTATCAATTTTCTTCTTTGGCTTGGCTTCGCAGACGAAGATTTATGGAGGGGTAATGTCCACGTCAGCTGCAGGCTCGTTTGTGGCTGACAAGTCCGATGCGGGACAGGCAGACACGGTTGCAGCGGTTGCAGGGGAAAATTGGTTGGTTGGGGTTGGGTGTTGGGTTTTTCCTCCTTTGTCTTTTGTCAGTGAGGTGGGCTCTGCGGTCTTCTTTAAAGGAGGTTGCTGCCCGCCAAACTGTGAGGTGCGAAGATGCACGGTTTGAGGCGATATCAGCCCACTGGCGGTGGTCAATGTGGCAGGCACAAAGAAATTTCTTTAGGCAGTCCTTGTACCTCTTCTTTGGTGCACCTCTGTCGTGGTGGCCAGTGGAGAGCTCGCCATTTAACACGATCTTGGGAAGGCGATGGATTTGCATTCTGAATATTTAATCGGATTTTGTGTCCATTTAAATTGGGCAATTTGTTTACATCAATCATAATCACCCTCAACTAACATGATAACTTCACTTTTGTCCCAATTAATTTTATAATCAGATATTTTTTTCTTAATCTTATAATTTCTTATATAAGGAAGATAATAAATTTCCAGGATCTGTTATATAAATTAAAAGATCATCAATAAGCATTGTGACAGAGTATCTAGAGGTGGTTTGGGAGGAATTGTTAGAGCAGCTTGCACACATACATTTTAAAACACAGAATTTTTGCAGGACTTTTGCAGAATGCTTTTTGCAGGAGGCAACAAAGCATCGACAGCAACTTGCCTGGGAGAGCATGTGATCTTTGCAGGCAGGTGAGAACAGTTTTGCTCTCAGAGTGGGAGAGAGTGAAACAGAGAGGAGAGACACAGAAATCAGTTCCAGAGGGACAAGCTGGCAAACTTTGGAAGGCTGCCTGGTCAAAGGAGAAGACTGGCGGTGTGAAAGGTGACCTGAAAGAAAGAGGATCTTCTGGAGAAACGTGAAGGGGGCAAGTTTAATCAGCAAGACTGATTGAGGAGGAATCAGTTGCAGATGCCCTGGAAAAATGTTAACTGTTTTTGAGATTTATCTAAAATTGGATCTAAACAACAATTAAAGTTTTCACCAATTATTACATTTTCATTTTCTTCTACCAAATTGAGGAAAGCATCTTAAATACATTTCTCATCATCTGTATTAGGGGCATAGACAGTCATAAAATTTTAAGACTCTGAATAAATTTGACAATTTATGAAAACAAATCTTCCCACGGGATCAGTAACCATTGATTCTATTTTAAATGGTAACTTATTAATTAAAATAGCTACTTCTCTTGGTTTTGAATTAAAAGACAAAGGTATAACTTGACCAACCCATTTTCTCTTTAACTTTTGATGCTTTCTCAGTTAAATGAATCTACTGCAAAAAACACAATATCTACTTTCAACTTTTTAGTATGAGCTAAAACCCTCTTCCGTTTAATTGGGCTATTGAGCTGATTCACATGAAATGTTACATAATTCAAACTATGTACCCCCCATTATATATTTTCAAAAATATTTGACTCCCATTTCCAACCCGGCGCATCTCGGTTCTACAGCTAATCTTAAAAACAATCAATATCTTCAAAGATAGAAAAGTAAGAAATCCCCAAATAATAAAATGTATAAAAAAAACAAGAAAATAGTACTGATTCTTGGCTTGGCTTTGCGGACGAAGATTTATGGAGGGGGTAAAAAGTCCACGTCAGCTGCAGGCTCGTTTGTGGCTGACAAGTCCGATGCGGGACAGGCAGACACGATTGCAGCGGTTGCAGGGGAAAATTGGTTGGTTGGGGTTGGGTGTTGGGTTTTTCCTCCTTTGCCTTTTGTCAGTGAGGTGGGCTCTGCGGTCTTCTTCAAAGGAGGTTGCTGCCCGCCAAACTGTGAGGCGCCAAGATGCACGGTTTGAGGCGTTATCAGCCCACTGGCAGTGGTCAATGTGGCAGGCACCAAGAGATTTCTTTAGGCAGTCCTTGTACCTTTTCTTTGGTGCACCTCTGTCACGGTGGCCAGTGGAGAGCTCGCCATATAACACGATCTTGGGAAGGCGATGGTCCTCCATTCTGGAGATGTGACCCATCCAGCGCAGCTGGATCTTCAGCAGCGTGGACTCGATGCTGTCGACCTCTGCCATCTCGAGTACTTCGACGTTAGGGATGTAAGCGCTCCAATGGATGTTGAGGATGGAGCGGAGACAACGCTGGTGGAAGCGTTCTAGGAGCCGTAGGTGGTGCCGGTAGAGGACCCATGATTCGGAGCCGAACAGGAGTGTGGGTATGACAACGGCTCTGTATACGCTTATCTTTGTGAGGTTTTTCAGTTGGTTGTTTTTCCAGACTCTTTTGTGTAGTCTTCCAAAGGCGCTATTTGCCTTGGCGAGTCTGTTGTCTATCTCATTGTCGATCCTTGCATCTGATGAAATGGTGCAGCCGAGATAGGTAAACTGGTTGACCGTTTTGAGTTTTGTGTGCCCGATGGAGATGTGGGGGGGCTGGTAATCATGGTGGGGAGCTGGCTGATGGAGGACATCAGTTTTCTTCAGGCTGACTTCCAGGCCAAACATTTTGGCAGTTTCCGCAAAGCAGGACGTCAAGCGCTAATCCCCTTTCTCGCCATTAGTGCCACACAACCTTGGAAGGAAAGAGTGAAAAAGAGAGTCCCCCTCTCCCAAACAGAATATCAAAAATAATGTCAGTCAGTCAATCAGGTATTGTAAGCTTCTTCAAGATCTCTATTGACTTGATCAGTTTCAGATGGCTTTTTGGTTTTCTTTGGTTTAGAATACTTCTTGCAATTTTTCTTGATTGTTTTCATTTGCTGAGATGAATAACTTTGACTTCCATTTTGCTTATTGTTGGGTAATGAATTAGAAAATTCCAAAGCTTCAGATTCATTAGCAAAAAAAATTGTGTTTGGTGTTCGCCATTAAAAAAAACTTTAAGATTTGCTGGATATTGAAAAGCAAATTTACATAGTTTGTTCCATAAAACTGACTTTGCTGGATTAAATTATTTTCTTCTCTTAACTACAGGATTACTGAAATCTGCATAAGAGAATACTCTATTATTCTGAATCATTAAGGGTCTCTGCTGTTCCCTGGCTTTTTGAACTGCCATTTTTTATATAATTTCTCTATCTTGATAACATAAACATTTAATCAAAATAGAGAGTTGTGGTTGTCTTGGATGCAGTTTTTTTTCTAAGAGCTCAATGCACTCGATCAAGTTCTAATCCATCGGGAAAATTTTCATGCCCCAAAATTTCAAGCCGTCAATTTTGGAAAAAATCTTCAGGAAGACCAACAATTTTAACATTATTTCTTCGGCTCTGATTTTCCAATATATCAACTATTTGTAACAATTTTTTTTTCTGAATCTCCCAATACAGTTTTTATACATTTTGCCACATCCATCATCATTACAGTCATTTCTTCCTTAATAGCCCCCAAATGTGTAGCAAAATATGTTCTTTCTTCTGCAAATTTTGTCCATTTTTTCACTCGTTAAATTCATTTGTTCAGAGATTTTATGAAAAATTTTAGGGTCTAAAGGTTCTGGCCCCACTTTACCTTGAGTATATTGACTTCTTCCTTCATCTTCTTATTCCTCTTCATGTGATTGTGCCACATATCCTTCTTCTTCCACTCTGACCTCCTTCTTCTTCTTCCTCTGTTTGTGTTGTCAATGGTTGAACTTGCATGCGGGCTCTTTGTCTAACCCTCATTTGACTAGCCATACTACTTGATGCAGGGCCCACACGATCTGTGAAGGTGCTTCCATTGTACACGTGCTGTTTCTTCCGTTGCAGCTGTTCTCTCAACAGGTTGAGCTTTAGGTTTTCTTGTAGCCATCGCTAGAGACCTTTACAAGAAGTTTAACGTTATTCACTTTTTAAATAAAAAAAAACGAGTTCTAATTAATTCTACCAGGAGAGGTATTTTCCATGTCTCCCCACCCCCCCCTACGCCAACATGCTATTCCCCCAGAAAATTGATGTTAAATTGGTCAATCTTCAGATGCTGGGGTCTAATACAGTCCACAAAAGTTTTGGAGAACCTCTGCAGGTCCTGCAGCATCCATAGTAAGTAACCATAGTAAGTAAAAGGCAGTTGATAATTCAGACCTGAATCTTTCTTTAGGTTGGTGTGCCTTCTTCATGGTTATTTGGATTTGCTGGCTCCAGGAAAGGTTTTATGAAATAGAAATTACCAGAACCTAAAAGTTGAGTATGTTTCAGACTGGCATTTGGACAATGGAGAAGATATAGCAAAGTCTCAGTGAATGATCATTAAGCATTTGCAGGATTGTTAACTGCAATAATTACTGCCTGAGTCTTTGTCGACATAACAGAGTAATCATTTGTGATTGCAGTGGAGGTTGGTTGTGCTAATTTGTCCTTTCATGATGGGAAATATTTATCTTAAAGAGGAGATTTTTTTTCATTCCTTTTTTAGATGATGGCAGTGAACTTTACACCTGGCATAAATTGGAAATTGGAATTTTATTTGTAGCCCATCTGAGGACTTTTGATGTGTATTCTTGTTGAATAAAGTTTTTTGGTGAAAGTAACATGATATTTACACAAATGATGAGCATGGGTTTTCAGGTTTTAATCAAAAGACAGATGAAGAAAATGCATGACTATATTTCAATTAAGAGATTATAATTTTGTGCTGAGAATTATATCTGAATTAGAATGATAGAAGAATTTTAGATTTGTGCATTACTACATAACAGCAAAACAGTAATACATTAATTAAGCTGTGACACTCCCCAGATTTCAAAATGCTTATTGGGATAGTTTTTAAATGGTTTCTCCTCAGTGAAAACTTTCACCAAAGCAACCAGGTTTCGTGCAAATGATGTCTTTAGGTGTTGGTGTTAACTGGTTATGTTTTGATGTGAATACTTTTTTTTAAATGAATGCAGATAGATTTGTCACCAAATGATCATTTCAGCAGTATTACAGTTAGGCAAAAGTTCATCTTGTTTCACAAAAAAATTATTCACTTTGTATTGGAGTACAGCTGATGCTGAAGTTCATGTGTCTGTTTAATTGGGTGTGTAAGTCTGTGAGAGAATGAATAGATGTACTAGTCAGAAGTAAATTAGCTGTGATATTGCTTGCCTTAAAAGATTGCAATATGGAACATGGTTTAATTAAGTGTGAGCTTGAGATCCTACATATTGGAAACAGGTTTTTGGTATTATATTTTGGCAATTTCTGATTGGTTGAAGAAAGAACAGGTTTGTATTTGTAGATAAAATATTAAGTAATAATCTTGAGTACTGTTACTTTGTAAGAATATTATTTTTCTGTCCGTGTTCAAGAGCAGATCAAAGGCTGACGCATCATCCATAGAAAAGGAGAAAATACTGTCTTGGTTATTCACTCCACAGACCATGCTCTTTAACATCATTCTTCCAGTTCATTACATCGCTGGAGTCAAGCAGTGTTGCCAAGAGCAAATTTAAACTCCAAAGAAAAATTGACAGATGGACAGGAAAAAAATACTCAGAATGAAACTGGAAGATGGGAAACTGAGAAAGAAACACTCAGGAAGTTAGAGACAGAATCTAAAATTCATCCAAGACTTTGAACAAAGATACATGTGACAATAGATAATAGATGGCGGCATGGTTAGCGTGGCAATGCTGATACAGTGCCAGCGATCAGGACCAGGGTTCGAATCCTGTGCTATCTGCAAGGAGTTAGTATGTTTTCCCCAGATCTGCATTGGTTTTGCCTGAGGCCTCTGGTTTCCTCCCATCGTTCAAATTGTACCGAGGATTGTAGATCAATTGGGTGGGCTGAAAGAGCCTGTTACCATGCTTTATGTCTAAATTAAAAAAAAAGATAAAATCTGGGAGGTGGATGGGAAACAGATGATTGGAAGAAATGGTGGATATTTGTAAAGACCAAAGATAAATCCTATAAAAGATGAATGAAGATAGTGAAATGGAATATTTAATCCATTTTAAGATAAATTGTTCAAATGGAAGTATCCATGCCCTGTGTAACCATGCATATTTCTCATCAAACAACAAATCTACACTTTTTATTGGCCAGTAAATTGCGGTCAGCAAGCAAAGAATGGTTATTCTGCTTGTGGATTAGACCGCAATAACCACAGGAGTGTATGGTTATAAGCATAACCAAATACTTTCAGGATAAAGTAGCCTGATTATTGAGGTCCGACATACAATTTGTTGAAATAATTATCCATGACAATATTTAATTAAGCATTGCTCATCTTGATACAACTTTGTCATGATTACACAGCCACATGACACAGTTGCAGTTGTAATTTCCATGCCTAACATTCACTTGGAGCATTGTGCTACTCAAGATTTCCCAATTGGAATGACCAAATCATTAGTGATAGGTTATGTCATAAACATCATAGATCTCTGGACCAGGAGACATAGTGATGTTGGGAGCAGAGGTCTTGGGATGCATTTGAATGTTTAAGCTTTGCACTAAAGTTCCCCGACCTCATTCCTCCAAAGAAAATAGGTGATCTGGAACATGAGAAGCTGGTCTCTCACAGAAGATTCCATGGCCATCTTAGGTTACTGATTCTCCAACAGTGACTGTGATAAAGCATTAGCCCTTTAAAACATCATTGTTGGAAACAGTTTAGAGAGGGTTTATTAGACAATATGGAATGGATTGATTGCCTTTGTGAGGGATGTTTGGACAGGCCAGGGCTGTACTAATTGGAAATTTGAAAAGCGAGAAGAAATGTAATTAAACTGTCAGATCCTGAAGGGTGCCAACAACTTGAATGTAAAGAGAATGTTTCTCCTCTGGAAGAAACTAAAATTAAGCTTCACTAAATTGAATAAGAAGTCACGAACTTCTCTAATGAGGTGATTTTCTTCCACTCTCAGAAATGTGTTTCTTTGGAATTCTCTTCCTCAAAGAACAGCAGAGGTAGAGTGTTTGTATACTTTAAGAGTCAAGGTCGATAGATTCTTCATGAGCAAGGGGGTGAAAAGTTGCTGCTGGTGGTCAAGAATGTGGAAATGAGATACTGGTCAGATCAGCCATCATTTCATTAAAGGGCAGAGAAGGCCTCAGGGCCAAGTTGACAACTTTTGTCCTTAATTTCTACATTTGTATAATCAACAAGTCTTCCTCCCTTTTCTCTTTGAGGGTCTAAATGATTTCACTTGCACCTGTATATATTTGAATGTTGCAGCAAAACTATCATACACATGTTCCACTATGACTCAAATCGCATTCACATGCTCAGCAAGTTTTGTGCTTTGAGGTTTAATACACACTGAACTTATAAATCAAATTTAACTCTGCATGACATGGAAGGGTAAACACAATGGACTTTACAGATCATTTATATGGAAAGAATGCATATTGCACTTGAATAAGTGATCCACTGCCTTTCCAGGTTAACTTTAAAGGAAGTGAGAATCTGGAGAGGGTTATCATGTGAATAAGGCTAATCACCTGCAGGTTCTGCTACTGAGGTCGTAACAAAAACAGAAGAGTGGAAGGTGGTCACAGAATGCTGGAGTGACTTCTGCAAAAATGAGATCAGGTGGAAAGATTTTATTTAACCTGTGTATTTCTTTAATTAAGCACAATTTAATTTTCTTCCTCTTCTATCTCACAGCAAACAATACACTTCATGCAATCTTAAAATCAAATACATTGTGTGATATGTCTTAATTCCCATGTTGTGTGCTGCTTCATATTGGCACAACTACAAGATGACTGCAAAGATTTTCTCTTGGCCTGCTAAGATAACTCATGCCTTCACTACTGTTGCCTGCTGAATGTCAAGCATATCAATTGCTGCTGTGATGGAAATCAAATCGTACTGAGATTCAGATGATGAATGTCTGGTCATCACAAGCAAATTATTGTTAAACACTCATTAAATATCTGAAGCTCCATCTTATGAAATTAACTACATACAGGTTTGTGATTTCTGAAACTTCCAATGAAAGCTGTTTAATTTCTGAGCATCATTCAAGGCAGCCATGGATAATTTTTTGAAGTGGATATATTTTCACCCGATTTGGAAACAATGTGTTCGGTCTTGAAATGGAATTGGATCAAATCATTTATCTTGACATTTTGGAATATCAACAAGTGTTATGTTGTGAGAGGTTGAAATCTTTCAGGGACATTTTTAAGCCAGGATCCTGCTAATTACTGATGAAAACACATGGGATCTTTATTTTCTGGTAATAGTGCTGAGACACCATGTATGAGCATCCACCATTTGGGGCCCCAAACAGTGCTTCCAAGTAAAGCAACTCTTATGAATTTGCAAGAGTCAGCTACTACATCTGGTGCTCCCATTATGGCCTCTTCCCTATTGGAGAGACTGGATGCAGACTGGAAGATTGTTTTGTTGAACATCTTCGGTCTCTCTGCTGCAATAACAGAGACCTCCCAGTAACCAACTATTTTAATTCCACACCCCATTCCCATACCATCACCATCTACAAATTTTCCGATGATACCACAGTAGTGGGTTGTATAAAGGAAGGGGATGAGTCAGGATAGAGATTGAAAACTTGGCTGAATGGTGCACCAACAACAACCTTGCACTTAATGTCACCAAAATCAAGGAGCTGATTGCTGACTTCAGGTAGGAAAACCAGAAGGGGAGAGGGTGTGCAAATATAGGTTCTTGGGAGTCACTAACTGAGAGAATCTGTCCTGGACCCAACACACCAATGGCAACGTGAAGAAAGCATATCAACACTTCTACTTCCTCATGTTTACAGAGGATTGGTTGAATATCAGGAATCTTGGCAAATTTTTACAGACGTGTGGTGGAAAGTGTGGTGACTGGCTGCATAATGGTCTGGTATAGGAACACCAATACCCTGAGCATAAACCCTCCAAAATTTAGGTGACACAGCCCAGGACATCAAAGGCAAAACCATTCCCGCTATTGAGTACATCTACAGGGAACTCTGCTATCAGAGGGAAGCAGCAATCATCAAAGACCCTCACCACCCAGCACATGCTCTGTTCTTGCTGCTGGCATCAAGAAAGAAGTATAAGTGCCACAAGACTCGCACAACCTTCGTGAGCTTGATCCATCTCCGCCCAAGTCCAGGGATTGTAGACTTCCACATTATGCCTCTGAAGGGGTTTTCCATTATTTTGTAAATTGTCACTTTCTGAAAAGTAACTAAATTCAGAAGTGTATTTTCTAACTTTTTGTATGATCTCAAAAAACAGCAACATGGAAGATTAAGCTGGGCTATCATTTGCAAGCTCAAGACATCAAAATCAATGGCACGACATTCTTAAAGGAGCCCTCACCTTGCACTATGTCTGGTGTATTTCTGTGCTCCATAAACAATCTTCAGCACACTCCGGATAATCGAATTTTGTCCCAGAACTTGAATAAAAAGCATGGGATTTGTGCAGATGGCTCTGGAAACCTCTGTAAGCAGGATGTCAAGGTTTAAAAAAAAGAATACAGGCCATTGCAATGGAGTCTTTAGCAAATGCAGGATTGTCAGCAGGATCCTGTCCTTCAGCAGCTTTCACCACTTGTTTGGGCATGACTGGAACCTATCTTTTTCTTCATCACTGTGGGCTTTCATTTTGATTTGTACATCCACACTGCTTCATCATGACACATGATTTGGAACTTGCTAACCAAATCAGAGATATTGAAAGTGTTGTGTTCTTCCTCCATTGCTGAGCTGAAGGAAATGTTCCGTCACCAACTTGGCTGGCCACATTCGAGTTCAATTTGTACTCGTGTTCAGGCTTATCTTGCCACTGTCTGTCTGGAACTTGGCAGGGCTTCAGTGAATACAATGTTATTTGTTTTGAGGTGGTAGCAAATTGTTGATTTTTCTGCCAATTGTGTGTCAAGGATTTCTGATGAGAGGAGGAAACTGATGTTGTAAGCCTCCAAATTCAGAAGTGTAGGGGTTTGAACAAGAAGCATTTTCTGGAGGTTTGGTTGCAATTAAGCATTTTATAAGAGGGAAAAAAAATTAAAATACTATTTTGAATTTGCATTAATATATTTTTTCACCTCTTGGATGTATCCTATTTTGCTATTTTTTGGATGCCAAATGTTGGAATCAGAATGTTTCCAGTTTTCAATTTACATCTGTTGGAAACAGATGTAAGAGCAATATTTACATGGAGAATATTATGTCAAGGTTCCAACTGATAAAAGTAAAGACATCTCCATGTAAATATATTGGCAAATAATTTCTTGGCATTTCTCACTTCTGATTGACATGGCAGACAATAACTGATCTTTTAGGGAATTCATTTGTGTCCACAAAGTACTACACCAATATTTAATAGTCCCAGCACCACCTTGTAGTGATCAATGCCATCCCAGGTATGTCTTTGCTAAAATCTTAATTATGAAGCAGACAAAAATACTTTGGCAATTTATTATTTCAAGGAAAATCAATTCCAGCTAATTAGTCCCTCTTTATTACTGCAAAACATACATGATTTGAATCTTAGTTTGGTAAAAACATTATATATCCTGTTTATGTTGAATTCTGAAATGAGTTTAAAATATTTATTATTGATTTTTGCCTATTCATTTGTGCTTTGAACTTTTCAAGTAGGAATCATATTTATAATTTAGTATTAATTTCATTCACAAAGTGAGATTAGTATGGGTTAAAACTGTAAAACAGCTGTCTCCTGTGGATGTGTGAAAAAGTGAATGCAGTGTCTCACTTTTTGACATAGGGTTTATGCATGTGATTAGCCAAATGCCAACATCAAGACACCAGAAAAAAAACAATAGAAATGTCACTCCATCTACAGTGCTGAGGAATTAGGGACTTATTTGGCAAGCTATTGTACTTTAGAATACAAATTTATTGGGAGTGTGTGATTCTATTCCATTTTGAAATGGTTACTGTAGATATTTCATAAATATTGCTTTGCCAAATGAACAGAGGGATTGTCAGTTATTTTGTACACAGCCAATTAGTCCAATAAAAATGTACTGACTGGATCATTAACTTTCCTGAAATAAGAAACTGTAGCAAAATTAAAAAAGACTCAGCAAGACTGTGGTTATTACATATAGGAGTCACAGAAATGCAATGAGATTTGAAATTCAATGCAGCAGTTTAAAATGTGCACATTTCTCAAAATTGTCATGGTGCGACCTTATTATCAAAATTTGGCAGGTTTCTCGTATGTTGGAATGGAAAGTAATTTCAAGAGACACATAGAGTCTGCAGATGCTGGAATCTCGAGTAAAACACAATCTGTCAAATTATCCTGATTTTTTTTAAAGCTGGGAATACTCAGCAGGTCCAAACAACTGTAGACAGATCTTGAAAGTAAAGGCTGTACATCAATGGCCCTTCATGAGAAGTCATCTACCCCTGTTGTTCTTTGCATAGAATTCTTTATGACATGCTGAGGACATTAGGCCTTTCAGTTTTTAATTAGACCACTCTCTCTTCCTCCCGCTGACTGTTTTATTTCCTGTAACAAAGTTGGCAAAAAGAAAATTGCTGTTCAGTGTGTTTTTTTTTACACCATGGAGTTTGTTTCTTGAAAAATACAGATGTACCTTGGAGAGCATTCTGACTGGTTGCTTCACTGCCTAGTATGGAGGAGCCAATGCATAGGACAGGGGACAAAAAACTGGTGAAAACTCAAAAACTCAGCTGGTCCCATCATAGGCATCAGTCTTCACTTCATTGAGGGCATCTACAAGAGTCAGTGTCTTAAGAAAGCAGCCTCTATCCTCAAGGAACCTCAACACCCAGGCCATGCCTTCTTCTCACTGCTACTATTGGGAAAGAGGTACAGGAGCTAGAGATGTACACCTAGTTGCACAAGGACAGCTTCTTCCCTTCTGCCATCAGATTTATGAATGGATGATGGACTTTATTTTATTATACACACATTTATTTATTTTTAAATGGAATTTATGATAATATTTACACTGTGATTACTGCTGCAAAACAACAAATTTTATGACATACTGATGACAATAAATTCTCCTTCTGATTCAGACCATACTTCTGAAAATGTGTTGATTGAAAATAGATCAGAAAAGAGTTGATAAAGAATGTTTAAACAAGGGCTGAATTTGTCTCTTCTTGTCTTGGCCATTATAAATCAGACTAATGAATCATTAACACATGAAACTATTGTTGCAGCACAGAACTTGCTGAAGATGTAATCTAAAATTACTAAGTTTATAACCACAATTATTTTCAGTCAAAAGTTTAGCTAGAACATTAGGGAGTTTTTAAGGAGTTTACCAGGAAAGTTGATGAAGGAAAGGCTGTGGATGTTGTCTGCATGGACCTTATTAAGGGCCTTTGACAAAGTTCTACAAGGATGGTTAATCTGGAAGGTTCGGATGCTTGGAATTCATGGTAAGGTACTAAACTGGATTTGACAATGGCTGGACGGGAGAAGCCAGAGAGTAATGGTGGAGGATTGTTTCTCAGACTGGAGGCCTGTGACTAGTGGTGTGCCTCAGTGATCAGTGCTGGGACCCTTGTCATTTGTCACCCAGATCTATGATCTGGATAACACGGTCAATTGGATCAGCAATTTTGCAGATGACACAAAGATTGGAGGCATCGTGGAGAGCAAGAAAGATTTTAAAAGCTTGCAGAAGGATCTGACCAACTGGAAAAATGGGATGAAAAATGGCAGATGGAATTTAATGTGGACAAGTGTGATGTGTCGCAATTTGGAAGGACAAACCAAGAAAGGACATACATAGTAAAACT
The DNA here is from genome assembly GCF_036971445.1 of Narcine bancroftii. NCBI lineage: Eukaryota > Metazoa > Chordata > Chondrichthyes > Torpediniformes > Narcinidae > Narcine > Narcine bancroftii. The sequence continues at coordinate 17,032,348 of NC_091469.1, read as the reverse complement.
AAGGAGTGCAGTAGAACAGAGTGTCATTGTTCCCTGAAAGTGGTGTCACAGGTTGTAAAGAGAGCTTTTGACAAATTGGCCTCCATAATCAAAGAATTGAGTATAGGAGTTGGGATGTTATGGTTAAGTTTTATAGACATAGGTGAGGCCAATTTGGAGTATTGTGTGCAGTTTTGGTCATGTAACTATTGGAAAAAAATCAATAAAATTGAAAGAGTGCAGAGGGTATTTACTAAGATGTTACCAGGATTTCAGAAACTGAGTCACTTGTTAAGACTTTATCCCTGGAGCATAGAAGAATGAGGGGAAATTTGATAGAGGTGTACAAAATTATGAGGGTTATAGTAAGAATAAATGTAGGTAAGTTTTTTTTTCCACTGAGGGTAGGTGAGATACAACCAGAGAACATGGGTTAAGGGTGAATGAGGAAATGTTTAGGGGGAACTTCTTCACAGAGTAAGTAGTGGGTGTGTGGAACAAGTTGCTAGCTTAAGTGATGAATGCAAGCTCAATTTTCACATTTAAGAGAAAAGATTGGACAGGTATATTGATTGGAGGAATATGGCAGGCTATGGACTGGGTGAAGGTCAGTGGGACTGAGCAGAATAATAGTTTGGCACAAACTAGAGGGGCCAAAAGGCCTGTTTTCTGTGCTATAATATTCTTTGATTCTAATAGTTCCTATGGTTCTAACCTCTTCAAGAACACTCAGCGAAATGAACAAAGTAACATTTTATGATCAAAGGTGGGCTTAAGGAATAGATTATCTTATATCCATGATAACTTAATTAATATTTAAAGATCAATTATTTTGGAATATCAAATAATTTGGGTTGATATTATCACCTGGATTGATATTTTTATCCCCAAACACAGTATTAGTTCTAGATAACAGCTGAATTTCCATCCAAGGGCACTGCAGGTACTCCAACTTACTTCACTGTGATTCCTGGCAGAGTTAACAAATTCACTGTTCTGAATTGAAAGTATATCTTGTACTTCGTAAAGAAGTATCAACAATTGGCTAAATGCGACACTACCTGATTGTTGAGCAGTGCAGGGGTAATAATGTTGGTTAATCTGCATCTGTGGACAAAGCTGTCCAGAATTTCAACCATTTTTATTCCAGCATCTGCATGTGTTTTTTTTTGTACCTGACAAAGAGCCTAGGCCTGAAACGTTGGTGACATTTTTGGAGGTGTTCACTCTGCTTGTGTGAAGCACTGAAAAAATATGCATTCAATGGTTGAATTCTAAACTTTGTCATTTATAATTGCATAAACCAAGGAGATATGAGTGTGCAAATTCTTAGCAACATTGGTCCAGAATCTGGAGAAGCCCAGGTAGGATAAACAAACTTCAATGTTTCCTTGCTCTGCCTTCACAACTATTGTCTCCAGCGAACTCATTTCCAAACTTCAGGATCTAGGCCTCAGAGCCTCCCTCTGCAACTGGATTCTTGGTATCATGTGCAATAGTCTGGAGACAATAAAGATGGACTACATTTCCTCATGATTACACTTAACACCAGTACTCCTCAGGAATGTGTACTTGGTCCATTACTACTATAATGGTATGGATTGTGTGTACTAATTACTGCAGGTTGGCCCCCCAGATGACACTCTCACCTGGACTCCTCCCCTGGGACCCAGGCCATAAATGTCAGACCATCTCTCCCTTCCCTGCACTTCCCTAGTTTGGATCCGGTCCAGCTCAAGTCTTCTGTACAATAAAGCCTATCGCTCCCCTCAGACTGACATTGTGATTATTGGGGCAACTGGTAGTGCCCAACAACTACACTCCCTCCATATTCACTACTGTACAGTGAAATACCATTCCAATTCCATTTTCAAATTTGCCAACAACACCACAGTAGTGGGCTATGTAGTAAACAATGATGAGTCAGGATACAGGAAATTTTAGTGCTATTGTGCCAAGATAACAGCCTGTTTCTCAATGTCAGTGACATTGGGAGAGGGGGCAGAGCCTACCCACCTGCCCACATTAATATTTCTATTGTTGAAAGAACAGATGCCTTCAATATCTTAGGAATAAATATCTCCAATGGCTCAACCTGGGACAGGCACATTGACGTGATGGTGAAGAAGGTGCTGCAACACCTCTCATTCATGTGATGATGAGGGAAGTTTGGCATGTCCCCCAACAATTTCTATAAGTCGAACAATGAAAGCATACTTGCTGAATGCATCATTGCAGGGTCGTGGAAGTGCTCTGATCAAGATTGAAAAAACAAACAGAAGGTAGTGAATGCAGTTCAGATGCTGACGCAAACCTCCCTTTCCTCCATGGACTCCTGTATCTGTCACTGCCTAGGAAATGCAGCTAAAAGGCTGAAAGACTATTTATTTCCTGCAGCCATCAGGGTCCTGAATGTACTCTATAAAGTCTATCATGCTGTCCTTGCTTGATGCAAATTAATATTTCTTTTCATTGCAGTCCAGTGCACTGTAATTGTGCTCTTTTCATGGTTGTATGAATATGAAGAGAGCCTGTTAGTCTACTTGTAAACAATACACAGAAGTGCTGAGAGAACTCAAGAGGTCACGTACAGCATCCATGGGAAGCGAGAGACAGTCACTGTTCCAGGTTCATGCCTGATGTCTGAAACATCAACTGCCTATATATTTCCATGATTGCTGCATGACCTGAGAGTTCCTCTAGCATTTCTGTGCATTGTTCTTGACCAGCAGATGCTGGCTCCTTGTTTACCACCCAGTCTGATAGCAATGACTCCTTCTCAGTGTGTAAGGTATTTTGTGACAAGTAACCTTTGAATTTAAGCTTACCTTGTGTTTCTTGAGGAATCATTTTACTCCACTGCATCTCACAAGGAACGTTTGCCCTGCACATGATTCAGATTGCTATTGTTATGAGCCCAGATGACCCCAAAACCCTGCAGCAATAAATATTCACCAAGGCAAATGGTTACTTAAACAAACATTGCTTTTAATTATCTTTAAACATGAAAACAGGATCACACTTTAACTTATCACTATTGAATTAACTAACCTAACTTCTAATAATTGGCTATATTTTAGATCAGGTTCTAATTCTAAGTTCACATGTATGTAATATTTGTGTAAGTTCAGAAAGGTTTTTGATTCACAGTCCAATCTCATTTCTCATTCCACCAATTTCACTGGTTGCAGGAAATTCTTATATTGTGCACAGAATTTAACATTTATAAAGTTCACGAGGCTTTAGAGCTTGAAAGGTAAATGGTTACTGCTCAGGAAAGTTTTTGTTGGTTTTCAGAGAGAGATTTGTTGTACGATGGCCACCCAGCCACTTCAGTATCTTGCCGAATAAACTTTCCCCCTCCGGGTTCTCCAGATGATAACCTCTTTCTTTCAGGTCATCACAGAGTTCCTTTTTGTTTCACTTATTTTAAGTGAAACATTAGACTGCCAGTCTTCTACTCTTGGATGAACCACAAGGGCTTTGACCAAGCTGAACTAAGAACTCACAACCCATCTTCCAAATGGGGTTTTTCACAAGCTTGCCAGCTTGTCCTGTTCCAGTCCCAGCTGTTGTTGCTGACTGTAACACTGTAGAAATGATCTCTGTCTCTGTCTGTCTGTCTGTCTCTCTCTCTCTCTCTCAGAGAGAAAGCCTCTTTTACTCTTTCTGCTTGCAAAACCACATGACCCTCTTAGAACAGCAAGTTCCCTTCCAGACTGAATCCAGCTCCGACAAGTTCTTTCATCTGTTGCCTTTTTGTAAACAACAATCCATTAGTGAAGTATTTTGGGTTCTTTCCAAAGCTTTTGCAAAGGCTCTGAGGCCTCGACATGTCTAGCATTAGCAGAGCTCCAGTATTTTAGGTATAGCATAGGTATGTGACCTATACTAACAAACAAATGAACACAGAAAACCATCAATAACTTCTTCATACCCTGCCCCATTTTATCTCCCAAAAACATATCTATATTCTGTCACATTATGATCCACTGAGCTTCCTTGGGTAGATTCTGGGACACCATATCCTGTTTCTGGCAGCAGTCAGACATTCAGTGATTTCCTGCACTTATCTCTCAACAGATTCATAACAGGTTCAGATATGAGTCCAATGAGGAAAAATTGATAACGTTCCAATGTTAAAGCAGGCCTGATCTCTTCAGGACATGGTCACTTGAGTTTGCTACTCTACAATGCACTGGACAGGCTGAGATATTAATTAATAAAAAATTGGGAATTAAGCAAAAGGAACAAACATCCCAAAATGTCAACCTGATCGAAAATATAGCCAATTATAGTAATTTCCAGAAATTCATTATCTGAATATTCAGAAATCCTGATGGTATGGCATCTGGCTCCCAGATAATGTTTCCGAGGCTCCACTGAAATTCATCAGAGTCTTGGTTCCCATGGTCCCCTCAAACTTACAGGATTCACAGGAAAATGTATCATACTTCTTTCTAACATTAAAAAAAAACATATATTAATTAGAAGTGTGTTGGGCATCACATCTAATAGTCCAGAAGGTCCTCCTGTCTGGCAATCAGGGTGCTGGATTAATAGTTTTATTGTAGCTCATTGTTGAAAAATCTCATTAATCCAAAATCAATGACCTTCCCTTAGAGAGAAGTCTTTAATCTCTAAGATTGCTGAAACCTTGTCATTTATTCCAGGATTTTAAAAAATATATATGTCCAATAACAATAGCTTGTTCCACCTTTTGTTATTTTGAAATGTAGGTGTGCTTTGTTTACCATTTTTATATTTTATTCCCCTTGATTATGTAGTCACTATATTAGCTCATCTCTGAACCTTTTCTAATTCACCTACATTACTTACTGATTGTGTGTCATAAATTGCTTTGTCCCATTACTGCAACACAGCTCAGTCTAGATGCCTCCTTTGTGAAAATGATAATGAAGAATTAATTCAATATAGCTGACATATCCTGAAATGTTCCACCCAATTTATCCTTTTAATAGATCCACTAGTTCATCAATCTTCCTTGATCTTAAACACTTTTAAATTGCCTCTATAGTTGTCTGCAATTTGTCTCTCCCTATTATATCAAATGATACCTTTCATTATATTGTGAAGGATTATTTATTTTTCCTCACATCTTTTATACTGTATTTTACTTGAAAGTTCTCATTTTAAGAGCATGTTTCCTTGCACTTAAAATATTTTTCTATTCAATTTGTATAGCAGCATTAATTGAATTCTGGTTCTAATGTTCTGCTTCTAAACCTTTTCATTTATTCATATTGCCCATGATTTTTGTGTCAAAAGTGAACACTATATTAAAAAAAAATCAACTCAGAGACTTTGCAGTTTTCTTGAAAATGATCGGATCAGTTCCAGTAACTTACTAAAATAAGTTATTGCTGGTTTTCTGTGTTCACTTGTTTGTATTTTCATAGCTGTTATTTCATGGTACAAATATTCAACTTGTTGAACTTCCCATAACTAAATCTTCCAAGACTCTCTTTATCCAACCACCAAGTTCCCAATATTCCTGCAGACCTTGTACTAAATGTCTAAAGCAATTAATTGTTAAATATCACTTATCTTTGCTGACATTCTCAGAGGTGAGTTAAGGAAAATTTAGGTGTCAGGCCCACTTCACAGACATGAACATTAAATTTAAGATGACACACCTGTGTGCACAAAAAATGCTGCACCATTGGAACTGTCATCCTGATGCCATCTTGAGTACTTGATGTTAAATTAAATTTGTTAACTTTAGGTGGTGTTGGAGTTTCTGTGACTACTTCATATCAAAGTTCAGGTGTTTCTCTCTGGCCAAAACTGGTCCTCAATTATTTGTCATTATTAGCCTATTATTTGTGTGATCATGTGTGCAGTTATTTCTACATTTCTAGTTAAGTAAATAAATGCAAGGGGCATAAGAAACTTAAGTTTCAGTGCTTGGTTGGCAACTTCATCATGAATTCTTGTTAAATCCCACTGCTACAAAGAAGTAAGTGCAATTAAAACTGTTTAATTGAAATGCTCAAAAATGAGTATCACCTCTCAGGGAAGAATGAATGTTCCTCCTATTTTATCCAGGAAGTTGAAGGCCAGTAAGCCCTATCTCAATGTTAAGAAAATGATGAGAGAAAATTGTTCAGAACAGGATTTATAAAAGTTTGAACTTGTTGGGGATAATCAGCAGAGATTTATGTAGGGGAGGAACTTGTCTCATAAATTTGAATGTTTTTGAGGATGTGCAGAAGATGATTAATGAGGGTAATGCAGTGAATGTTGTTCACATGGACTTTTATGAACCATTTGATCAGATCCCCTTTAGCTGGTAGGTCCAGAAAATTAATTTGCATGGACTCTACAGTCAGATGGTAAATTCAATACAAAATTAACTTGCTCAGAGGTGTGATGGATGGTGTTTCTCTGACTAGATGTTTGTGACCAATAGTGTTCTAATAAGATCAGTGATATGCTATAAAGAGTGGTTGAACAAATGTGGAATGTTTTATATGCAGTGTCGGAGTTTGAGGGGATATAACTGATGGAAGTTGATCAAATTATGTGAAGCACAGATAGGTTTGATAGTCAAAGGCAAGCTTCTTTTCACATAAAGGCTATTTGGTGGCTGGAATGTACTGTCAAGGATAGTAGTGGAAGCAGAAATGACAATCATCAGTCAGACACATAAGCAGGCAGTGAACACAGGATTACAGACCACTTGAGATTAATTTAGATTGGCATCAGGGACAATAAAGACGTGAGCTGAGGGGCCTGTTCCTGTGCTCTCCTGTTCTGTTTACTTTAAATTTATTTAATTTTGTTTGATTGTTCATTGATGTTCAGCACATAAAAGAAATGATAACTTGGATCAGGTTAGACCCAACCAACATTTCTATCTCATCTCTTTACTGATTGTTTGAGAGTGGCAAGACTTTCTGAGAATGGCAGTCAACTAATCTTCAAATGTTCCCTCAAGTTTATTTGCATTATTACCAATAATCAAATGCACCTTATAAAATAATGGGACCAAAAATGCTAAACATATAGATTTCCATTTAACATGAAATACATATCAAGCATTCTCTATCAATTTTCATTAAAACAAACATTCCTGCATTAAATTGCATCAACAATTTCTCTACCCATGGATCACAGCTTTCATGATAGTTTTGAATTTGTCTGCAATCATATTGATCATTTAGTGTTTGTTTTTGTGTTTTCCAATAATTAATGATCAAATTGTATTTCAAATATGCAAGCATTGTGGTGCCACAATGCATTTTGTCATTGAGCAGAAGGATTCTGGATATTTCTTTCATTTGATAAAGAAATTTGGTTTATTGTTTGAAAGACAATTAGTTCAGATGTTTACATTGAGAATTGTCAATCATCAAGTGTGAAAAACAGAGCCTGGAAATAATTGCATATCAGATACGACCTGTAGGGAGAGAAATGTTAACTTTGATTCCCAGTCAACAGGCAAATTTTTCCAGAATTTTGTGTTTTTATTTCATTTTTTTGTGGCATACGACTGTGCTGGAATCTATGAGAATTCTTGTCCTAGTCCTGAAGATTTTAAGCTGGCAACATGTGACAGAAGAACCTATTGCATATTTCTCATGGTCATGATAATTGTGTATTGCTTTTTTTTGTGTCTCCTGAGGTTGGAGGGTTTGTGAATATCTGTTTCATTCAGCTAAAGACTTTTCTCCTTTCCTTACATGAATATAAATCTAGTACAGTATTTCTGAGTGCTAATATTTTCTGGTGTGGTCCTTGAATTATTTCATTGTTTTCGTTAGTTAAAGGATTAATACAGCTAGTTCAATATATTTGGATATTTGTAAATGTCAAAGATGTACTTTGAAGGTTTTGACAGAGGCCCTATTACACCAGCTGTGAAGACAAACAATGAGGTGAACTTTTGACAAAGTTACCCACAGCTCCTCCATTAGCCCAGATCCAACTTACTTTCCTTGAGTTGATAGCAGGCATCACAGAGAAATGCCTGAGTTAGAAAATGTGGGCCATTTTAGCTTCTATTTCTCTTCTTGGTTGGGATGTTGGACTCATGGTCACTCTTTGTGCCCTTTTTATGTGTAAACAAATGTTATATATTTATGTATGTGACAACTTCTGCAAGTTCAAGATTCTTGTTTCAACACATGCTGATGTAGTATTTGATTGATCTAATGAATTTAATATTACAGAATAAATGGGAATGCTATTTACACTGTTTCACTGCATGTTTGTTATTTAATATAAATTAATTTCAATTTTCCTAGCTAAATCTGCCATTATTCTGCACTTTGATTTGTCCTAATGGCTAAAGCTGTGATGTTTCACAACACATTCCAGTTGCCTTTCATCAATACACAATATTACATTTCTGAAACAAAGGATGTGAACTGGCATAATAACACAATAAAAATACTGCTCTGTAAACTGGTGATCCAGAAAGCTCTCTTTGGAGACATAAGAGGTAGTGGAAGTTGCAATCTGCAGCAAAAAAAAAGAGCTAGGTGGGTCTTAACATGTTCCCATTGACCATCCCATTGCATCCCATGGATGGTACCTGATCTGCTGATTTCTCCACATTATTTTGTAAAAAAAGGCCTTGTTTTTACTTTGAAACTCAGAGCAAATGAACCTGCCAAAATCAGCAGAGAACAAAATAGATTAATAACACCTTCCATTGTGCTGAGGGAGGTTCTCTTCATTCCAAAACCATTGTAGCTTATATATAGAACCTGCATCCAGCAGATTCATCTGCTACATGATCATCTGGTAAAATGACAAGACAATTTATCAGTGGTTCTTGAGCATACCAGCATAGAAAAATAGGAACCAGGGAAGAAAAAAAGAAAACCGGAAGTAGTTTGATTTTCAAAATGAGGTATTTTAATACAAAATTACAGAAAAGGGTTTCTCTGAAGATAGGGGCTCTTGATATTGAGGTTAATATATCAGCATGGAAAGAGTGTTAGTTGACAGAGATTTAATATAAATGGGTCATTTTCAGGTTGGCAAGCTGAAACAAATAAGTTGCCTTGGGGATTAGTGCTGGGCTTCAGCTACGGACAATTTAAATTGAAGTCTTAGATGAAAGCAGTAAGGGTACTGCATCTAAACATGTTGATAACTCCAAGACTAGTAATGTGGATTTTAGAGGAGTTCGTAAAGGAATATGGACAGATGGAGTAAATGTGCAAAAATAAGACAGGTGACTTTTGAAACTCTCTGAACTGCCGTGCAAGCAAGTTTCTCAAAAAAAGCTAAGATTCTCACATAGAATTTCCCTTTCATTAAATTCATTGATCTCCTGCAATCTTATTATGAATTATTGTTATTGCAGAGCCGGGGTCTATCAGTATAATGCAGCATTTCCAGTGTCACTAATTAAACCATCCATCTCCCTTTTGAACCACTGCAGTAAATTGCAGCAGATTAAAACTGCCACTAATACCAGGTTAAAAAGTACATCCATAATGGTATTAAAATAACATCAACTTTTGCAACTTCCTGCTTCGCTTCTCTCCATTAACCTCAAATAACTAATTTATATTGATTACTCATGTCACAGTGTTGATCCACGCGATGTCCATCCTCTCTAACTTCGATCACATTATCTTAGAATGTATATTGGCAGCTATTCACCTGTTTTGCAATTTTATACGCCAGGACTCCACCAACACAATTTCTTCCTCATGTCAGGTTGCCAGGAGTAATATTTACCAATTAAATATGTCTACTGGCTCTTCAGTGACCTCGGTGCTCTCCATGATTTACTGCATCTTCACCATATGCACAAAATATTGGACAGTAAAAGTTGTGGGTATCAAATTGTTAATTATAGTGATCTAATTATGCATTTCTGATTTGAAATGCTGCATTGAAAACAGCTGTTACTTCTGCTAACTGTTGCTATAGATAATATGAGAAAATGCAGATTTTGCCGTATACACAAATGGAAGAGTTGATTGTAAAATGTTCCCAATTAACACCCAAGACATCCCAAGTCATTCACTCACCACACAAAGAGCACCAACACACTGCCTGCCTCTCATTTAAGATGTGCAGAAATGAATGCAATTTGGCAGACTGTTTCTGTGCTTGATAATATTCTGCTTTCTCATGAATTCTGGTTTTCATTTTGTGCTTTTCCCTGCTGAGATATTCTACTTTGAGTACTATAACAGAATTTAGTTACTTTTTAAATAGATACTCATACCCACACAAGATGGATTTAATTGCTTTGAGAAATCCTCATTATCTTAATTTAAGCTAAATTAATTCAATTGTAAATGTATTTGAATTATTTGTGATGTTCAGAAGACATGACCCTTATTTTTCAAAGTCATTTAGATTTGGTGTCTGCTGATAAATTTGTAACCACCAATGATGGCCAGCTGTGTATATAAATGGTTCATCAGACTCCAGATTTACCTCCTGGTGAAACTATTGTCAACAAGCACAAATAAATCCAAATGTTGGACTAGAATTTTTTAATGTTAATCCACAATGAAAGTTTGAGTGTGGTCTGTGTGACTCGCCCACAAGCAGCTCAGAGACAGAAGCTAGCTCATTCATTGTGCTGATGCCCTGTTTGTCAGCATTATGCAATGTAATTGTTTCACAGTTGGTGGTGAGATGGGGACAGAATAAATCCAAGTGACAATAACCACTGATAATATCTTTGCCAGCCAGCTGCACATTTGTCAAAAATAACATCTTTCTGACATTCAGAAAAAGTAAATCATTAATAACTATTAAAACTGTTAACAGGTTTAATAGAACTTGCCATAATCTATTGGGCCTTTTTCTTCTTTTGATAGGCCAGTATCCATTTTCAAGTCAGCATCTATTGTTTGTGTATATTCCTCGTAAACTAGTTTGGACTGGCTGCAGCTTTCCACTCCTTCAATGGATGTTATGGGGATTCCAGCAATGTAAATAGCAAACCAAATTTCCTCACCTTCATGGAGATTCCAAGGTCATAGTCAGGATATCTCATCGATAATACAGATCAGTGGTCATTGCCCAGTAACATTCAAACCCGCATTACACTTATATTGAGGGACATTACTGCATTTCTCAATGTGTGGTTCCAATTACTATGTAAATTTTACACTTTAGTGCACTTTTCAGGGATAGTGGATGGAAAATAGCTGCACACTGTATTAAAAGTTTTTATGGTCTTGGTCAGCAAAAGTGATATTGCATAGTTTTTCAATGCAATCTGAACTCCGATAAACTATATTCTGGAAATCATCATCGAATAAATATTTTTGTTGATAGATCATGTGAATTCTCGTGCTTTAATAGAAGGTCAGGGACTAGTGAGCTGTGGAGAGATTCATTTCTTGACTCGAGTGCAGGTTATCATTGACGCACCAGATTTTATTTTGAAATATTTCTTATGCACTAATTCTTCATACATTCAAGGGATTTGATTCCATCCAGGACAAAGAAGCCCAACTGACTGACAATGTGTGCAGCAGAGCAGCTCCCAAACTTGATTTAATATTGCCTCCCAAACTAGAAAAGAGCGGGAAAAGTGCAGTTGCTTGTTTTCTCAGGCTGAATCACAAGGGAGTAGAAAACAGTCTTAGATCAAAGGGAAAGCTATAATTTCAGTTATTTGTGACTAATAATCATCTAACTTGAGGGGAAGCACAGTTGGGGTAGCAGTTAGCCTTTACAGCACCAGCAATCAAGACCTGGGTTCAAATCCCATGTTGTCTGAAAAAAAAAAAAAAAAAAAAGTACTTTCTCACTGTGTCTGTGTGGATTTTCCCCACAAGTTCCGGTTTCCTCCCACCCTTCAAAACATACTGGGGGTGTAGGTTAATTGGGTGGCATGAACTTGTGGGCTGAAATGGCCTGTTACAGTGCTGGACGTCTAAATTAGAAAAACAAAATGAAGTTAGCTTCATTTTAATTTGCTGCAATTTTATAATTTAGGAATTATATTCCAAATGGTCAAACACAATCTCAATATTTATGCCTTTCATTCGAACAATATTTCAGAGAAAGGAAAGTTTCAAAATAATTCCACACGTTAGAAAATTCACAACCTCGATATGGGGAAAAAAAACTGTAGATCAAAGGAAAGGCCAAAAGGAGATATTGTCAGAGAAGAGAAAACATGGTTAAATGGGCATATCCTGCACCTCATTGCTCATGCTTGTACATTCACAGAATCTTTATTTGCTTGCACTGTTATAATTACATTGTCAGTTTCTGGATCTGTGGGCTACAATCAATCATTACTCAGCACCCATCATTCTTGTTATCAGTAAGGAAGACATATGTTTGGTATAGTTTAAAATTCATATTTATTGTTGGAGTACATGTGTGACATCATGTGCCACTCTGAGATTCTTCTTCCTGCAGGCCAGGCAAAATTTCTACTTAGTAGTTGTGAAAAAAAAACTGTACTCAAGAAACATGTGTATACAAAAGAAAGAAATGTAAACAAACTGTGCACTACAGAACAAAATAGTGATAAATAAAGTGTTATATAAGAGTCCTTAAATGAGTCCCTGACTGAGTTTGTTGTTGGGGGGTCTGATGGTGGAGGTTCCTGATATGACGTTATGAGACTTATGGTACCTATACCATTTTCCTGATATCAACAGTGAGGACAGAGCATATCTTGGATCCATAATGATTGATGCTGCTCCCTGACAGCAGCATTCCATGTAGATTTTCTCAATGGTGGAAGTAATTTTGCCTGTAATGTACTGGGCTCTATCTACTACCTTTTGCAGGGCTTTCCACTTATAACCTAGGCTATAATGCAGCAGGTTATCACATTTTCAACTTCAAATTCGTAGAAGTTTACCAAGGTTTCCAAATCTCTGCAAACTCCTGAGGAAGCGGAGGTATTGACGGGCTTTCTTCTCTATGACGTTTGTGTGGAGGAGTCTAGGAAAAGTCCTCTCAGATAGAGGAATTTCAATTTGCTCACCCTCTCCACCTCTGATACCCTAATAATCACTGGATCATAACTCTGGTCTTTCCTTCCACAATCAGCTCCTTGATTTTGGTGACATTGAGTGTGAGGTTGTTGATAGTACTACATACAGCCAAACTACTCCTCAATAAACTGCTCCATCTGGCAAATGGGGCATAGGTTCAGTAAGGGCAGTTTAAGCAAGTTACTGGAGTTCTTTGCAGAAATAATAAACATAGCACATTGAGGGGAACAGGTGGATGTGGTACACTTTGATTTCTAGAAAGCATTTAATAAACAAACACCCAAAAGGCTTCTAGAAAAGATGGGCATACATGGAGTTGGAGGTAATACATCAGCATGGATAGATTTACCAATAGAAGGGAAGAAAATGAAGTAAAAGCACAAAATGCTGGAGAAACTCAGCAGGTCAAACAGTGTCCTTTATGTAGCAAAGGTAGAGATACATAACTAATGTTTTGGGCTTGAGCCCTAAGTCAAAGTATGAGAAAATCCCAGCAAGCGGCAGAGCAAAAGAGTAGGAGAGGGAAGAAGGGTGAGAAAGGCAGATGATAGGTGGAGAAAGGAGGAGGGGGAACAACAGCAGTGAGAGGGAGGGTGTGGTAGGGCTATGTGGGCAAAAGAACTGGAAAGACAGGAAAAGGGGAGGGGAAAGAAAAGGGAATCAGGTTTAATGGAAAGTAATAAAGTCAATGTTCATGACATGAGGTTGGAGAGTGCCCAGACAGAAAATAAGATGTTTGACCTCCAATCTGCAGGTAGTCAGGGTGGGATAGTGCACAAGGCCATGGGCAGACATGTGAACAAGGGAGTGTGACCCGGAATTGAAATGGTTGGCCACTGGGAGGTCGCTATGGCTGTGAATAGAGAGGAGGTTCTGAGAGAAGCGATCTCCCAGTCTGTGACAAGTATGAGGGAATCGCAGAGGGCATGGAACCTGAGGAAGGCCAAGAGGGGAGAAGAGAGAAAAATATATCTGATGGTGTGGATTCTGTAGTAAGTACCAAACATTTTGGCAGATGATGTTGGATGCAAGGCTGGTGATGTGGTAGGTGGGTGGGGGGGGGGGGGTGCAGAGGGGACCAGGGCAGATGAGTGGGAAATGGAGGAGATGCAGGTGAGAGCTGAGTTGATAGTGGAGGAGGGGAAGCCATGTTTGTGGAAGAAGGCAGACTTTTCAGAAATTCTGGACAGGAAAACCTAATCTTGGGAACAGAAACGGTAGAGAAGGAGAAATTGAAAGAAGGGGATGGAATCATTGCAGGGTACAGGGTGTGAGGAAGTGTAGTCCAGGTAGTTGTGGGAGTTGGAGGGTTTGTAGTATATGTTGGTGGAAAGCTTGTCTCTCAAGATGGAGACAGAGTGATCTAGGAAGGGGAGAGTGTTATCAAACATGGACAAGATGAGTTTGAGATCGGGTTCTTTCACCTCCTGCCTTTCCAGTTCTTTCACACACCCATCCCAGCTATCCCCCCTTCCCACTCATTACTGTTGTCCGCCCCCTCCTTTCTCCACCTATCATCTGCTGCCTTTTCCACCCCAACTTCCCCCCTCCTACTCTTTTGTTTGGATGCTTGCTGGCATTTTCTCATACTTTGATCAAAGGCTCAAGCCAGAAACATCAGTAATGTATCTTTGCGTTTGCTACATAAAGGACACTGTTTGACCTGCTGAGGTTCTCCAGCATTTTGTATTTTTACTACCAATAGAAGGGAGAGAGTTGGAATAAATGGGTATCTTTGGTTGCCACAATGCTGAGGTGATCAGTGCTGGGCCCACAACTGTTCAGAATTTATGTCAATAATATGGTAAGGGGAGGAAATGTAGTGCATCTAATGCAATGTACAAAAGTGCTGGAGAAACTCAGCAGGACATACAGGATCTATTAAAAGAACAGGTAACCCAAATTTCAGGCCTGAGCACTTTGTCAAGTTAAGAGCAAAAGGCAGACTTCATCTGCCGCAATAATGGGGATCTCCTAGTTGAAACCCATTTCAATTCCCTGACCCAGTCCCTTGCTGACATGTCTGACAATGGTCTCATGCACTGCCAGATTGAGACTACCCCAACATTGGAGGAACAACACCTCATATTCCGCCTGAGCACCTCCTAGCCAAATAAAATTTATATCGACTTCTTCAGTGTCTGTAAAACCACTCCTCCCTTCTTCTTCCCCTGTCGCCTTTTTCCCCCAGACCTCTATAGTTTCAGTTAGTCATTCCCCCCCCCCCCATGCCTACTTTCTGATTGTGCATTCTCTCTCTCTCTCCTCTGTCTTCTTTACCCAAGCTCTGTACTCAGAGCCAAACTCCCCCCTCCCATATCAATTCTTGCCTTTCCCTTTTCATGGCCCCCTCTCCATATCCAATTATCACCTTTTGAATTTTGGTCTATACTCCTCTCCCTGCTGTTTCTTTTATTCAAGTTCTACCTGTTTCTTTCCATACCTTGAAGTGGGTCTCAGGCCCCAAACATCTGTAATACATCTTTATTTCCAATGGATGCTGTGAGACCTACTGAGATCCTGCAGCACTTCCTTGTTTTTTTTTTAACCACAATCACAGCATCTGAAGACTTTCAAGTTTTGCTCCATGGATAGACATGTCAATGTGGGAATATTGTATGGAATTGAAATGGTTGGCCTCTGCGAAGTTCCTGTTATTGCAGCAGACAGAGTAAAGGTGCTCAATGAAATGATCTCCCAGTCTGTGTCCAGTATCTCCAATGTGGATAAGATGATTCCTGCAGATTCACAAGTGAAGTAAGTGTTGATTCACTTAGAAGTATTGTTTGGGACCACAAATGTTAGTGAAGGAGGCAGTGTGGGTGCGTGTAGCATTTCTTGTAGTCATGGTAGGCACCGATGGGGTGATAAGTAGGAAGGGTGAGTGGACAAGGGAGTCCCAGAGGGATCAGTCCCTGCAGACATGGAGAAGGAAAGAGAGAGGGAATTGGGTCTGGTGATAAGATCATGTTCTGGTTGATGAAAATTGCAGAGGATAATATATTGGATGCAGTGGGGTAAAGACTGAATTGATATTAGCGGAAGACATCACAAATGTTCTGAATGGCTGGGAACAGATGTGATGGAGATGACAGAATTGAGAGAAAGGAACAGAATCCATACAGGGGACAGTGTGTGAGGAGGTGTTGTCGAGGTAACTGGTTTATGAAACATATCTACATTTGATGATAACACTAAATTGAGTGAAAAATCAGAGATTCTGGAGAGAGAGGTAGGTTAAGTGAGTGGACAAAGTTCTGGCAAATGGAATACAATATTAGCAATAACTGTGCAAGAAAAATAGTAAATTCCTCCCTGAAGGAAACCATGCTGACTTTAGCCTATTTTATCTTGTTCTTTCAAGTACAGTACTGCAAAACATATTCCTAATAATGGATCACAGAATCTTGCAAACCACAGAAGTCAGGCTAATCAGTCAGTAGTTTCCTGTTTTTGCCTGTGTCCCTTCCTAAAGAGTGAAGTGGCATTTGCATTTTTTTTCAGTTTTCTGGGACCATTCCCAACTCCAGTAATTCTTGCATTATCACTACTAATGTATTTACAATATATTCAGAGTCCTCTTTCAGGACCCTTGTGTGTGGTCCAGGTGGCATCCATCTTCAGCTTCCCAAGCACCTTCCCCTAGAATTAGTAACTATGCTCACTGATTCCTCCCACCCAGCCCCCAACCTCCAACTCTCTCACATTTCTGGCACATCGCTGGTACCTGCCACAGTGAAGACTAACTCAGAATACCTATTCAGTTCATTTGTCATTTCTTTGTTTTCCCTTACCACTTTTCCAGTGTCATTTTTCCATCAATCCAATGTTCACTCTTGCCTCACTTTAACTCTTTATATATCTGCAAAAACATTTGGTTTTCCCTTTTGTTGCTGGCATTCTTATCTTCATATTTCTTTCTCCCCTTACTGCATTTTCTTGCTTTCTTCTGTTTTTAAAACCTTCCAATCCTTTGACTTCCAACTAAGACTGCAATGTCCTCTCTTTTATTTTTAATGCTGTCTTTGACTTCCCTTGTCAGCCATCGCTGCTTGACCCTCCCTTATGAAGGCTGCTTCTTCCTTGGGATGAAAGCTATACTGCGTCTTTTGAATAATTTCAAGAAACACCTTCCGTTGCTGCTCCTCTCTCTTCCCTGCTCTGGACCACTTCCAACCGATTTTGGACAGCTCCTCTCTCAAGCCACTGCAGTTGCCTTTATGCAATTGTATAATTGACACATCTGGCCAGGTTCTCCCTCTCAAATTGTACATTGTGATCACCACCTCTGAAGAGTTCCTTTACCTTTCGATTCTTCATCAAATCCAGGCCATGGCATAGCACCAAGTCAAGAATTGCATTTTCTCCAGTGGGCTAAACCACAGGCTGCTATTTAAAAAAAACAATATTTATTGTGTGGAGAGACCTGGTAGTGTGTGTTCAGGAATCATAAAATTTTAGTTTCAGGTGCAGAAGGTAATCAAGAAGGCAAATGAGATTTTTGTGTTCATTACCTGTGGTGTTGAATTTCAGAGCAGAGAGAATTTTTTGCCACTGTACAGGGTGCTGATGAGGCTGCACCTCAAGTACTGCATGCAGTTCTTATCTCCTCACTTGGAAAGAGTGGACAAGCTTTGGAGACAGGTTGATTCCTGAAATTATAGGGTTAGGTTATGAGGAGAGATTGCATAGTCGGTGACCAAATTCATTTGAGTTTGGGTCATTTGGAAATTTTTGGAATTATGAAAGGAATAAATAAGACAGAACCAGTGATGTGTTTACTGACAGTTGAGAATATTACTGGGGGACCCAACCTCAAGATTAAGGGGTGTAAATCTAAGGCAGGAATGAGGAGGAATTGCCTCCCCCAAACATACGTGAATCTGTGGAATTCTCTGCCCAATGATGGTGTGGAATCAGCTCATTAAATATATTTCAGTCACAGATGAATATATTTCTGAATTGTTGGCAAATTATGGATTAATGGGAACAGCTGGGTAAGTGGAGTTGAGTATGTAGCTAGATCAGCCATTACCTTATTCAGTGGAGGAGCAGGTTTGACAGGTTAGGTGGCCTAATCCTACTTAAGTTCTTATCAATGTGAATGCTTCGACCCCACATAAAATGTATAAGTGTTAATTTCAAACAGCAGATGTGACTTTAAAATAAAAAAATAATATTATAATATATCAACACCGAGTACAATAATTCATTGAAATGCTTCTGTTGATGATGCAAACAGCAGGAATAATATTTAGCCAATGTATTAATGCCTGCAATGTTCTGCTTTCCAAATATTATTTCCTTGTGTTGATTCCAGTTTTAAAAAAAAACTGTTATTGCCAACAGCATTTTATGATGACAGAATTCCCTTGGATATTAGATTATGGTGACCTGTGCTCTGGACGGCAGATATATGGGATTCTTTAGGATGACTTACATCAACTATTTCAATAATCAAGTTAAAACTAATGAAAGAAATGTTTCATATCTGCACTTTCAATGCATCTGTATGCACAAAAATCATTTTAGTATTTAGATGTATTGAAATTGTTCCAGTTTTTTGACACACGTGAATTTGATAGTTAATTAGGAAGAAAATAATTTTAGCTCATTGGCATGAATGATATCCACCATTTACAAGAAAAATGAATCTAATTATAATGTCGATAGGTTCCACCAGAACAACATTTACTTCCCATATCTTCTCAGGCCATCTCAAAGTGGCATTGTTGCTTTACATTTTTTCTTTTATATTTTGAACACTTTCATTTTGCACAAACTGTCATATTGTTCTCAGAAGATCATCTCGCATTTTCTGTCTGTAAATACCTACTGCCTGACTGTGAGTGCAATAAATAATACATTGCAAACTGTCCAATGCAACACGATGATTTTTGGAAGACACACTCTACTGAGCGTATCCATGAAACTAAGAAGTGTGAATTTAAAATTTGAGCGTGCAGTATTTCTATATCACTCCATGATGATTAACGGTTGATGAAATTGTAATGCTTTAACACCTGGTGTAGTCAACACCGGAAACATTCTAATGGTGTGAATGATGCTTGGTGTGTGACTGAGCCAACATGCAGTTTGCTCATAAATGCTAATGGCAAAAATGACTTTTCTTCTTTTAAAAAGCAATTAGTACCACTGCTCATTAACCCTCTCCCACTCAAATCAGCTAAAATTATTGCACAAAGAGTTTTTGGCATCTGGTGAACTATATCACAGCTTTTGTTTCCTAACCACAAAGATGCCTTGATCTTTTGGCAAAATATACAAGATTTTTTAAATGATCATGTACTTTTACCATTCAACTTCTTTCCTATCAGCAGTAAATCAAAGATTCCAGAGACTTTATCATGCATTGAAGAAATCAATGCAAGAAATGCAGTAGCAAATGAACATTGAATCTAAAGGTCTTTACTTGTGCAATGGTCCAGCTAAATGCAGATGCTCAATAAAATATGTAAATCAGGCAGTTCTTGACCACAATGTGCTATTTAGCTTTTAGTGATTTTTTTTTTCTTCACGATGCAAATACATTAAGTAGCCTTGAAGATTTTTTAATAAACTTGGTGAAACTAGACAAGACAGTGATTAAAATTTTGGCTTTTCCATTTGGTATGAGTTTCTTTGCAAGTGATTATTAGAAGTGACATCTCACTCATAAAAGTTGCAATAATCAATTTTGCTTTCCATTTGTACCCATTTTAAATTCATTAACTAAAGCTTTATTGTCATCTCTTTATTTTTGATTGTTTCATGCTTTACATGAAATTTATTATTCCAGTATGTGCCTCATGAATTAGATGCTGCACTGTTTAGCCATTGTTACATCGCAGACTGACAGCGATAATGTTTCATTGAAAGTGTTGCATTTAAATTCTCTTAAAACAATATATTTGTTAATAACTTCTAATAATATAACACTTGAGTTAAATCAAGCTCAACAATGTTAATATACGTGGGTGTGTGCGCGATACCCAAACCATTACAGTTTTGGCACAATTCTGGAAAGTCATTCCAAAATTCAGTCTTGGAAATCCTGTATCAAAATGAAGACTCTTAAACTGATGCCCAGAAGTAATCACAAAGGAAGTGGGAGAGAGTGAGTCATTGGACTGCTGAAAACTCACGAATCCTGGTCAAGTTTTTTTGCTGAGAAATATCCTTTTGGATGAACAGTTGTCACAACTCCCCTTTTTCTTGCATAGGGGAAATGAAATGTGTGACTTCCATGATGCTGCCACAACCCAGGTACGAGTCAATCAAAATGACCTTTCTTTTGGCCACAATCCAATGCAGCAATTCTCCTGCTTCAAAATCTAGGTGCAGGTCCGTTGAAGTGACTTTACCTTTGGTCACAGTGTGGTTCAGTAATTCCCCTGATAGGGAGAATCAAACGAATTGTTCATTTCACACAGAGTCACTCCACCTCAGATGGAGTGGTGGTCAATAATGATTGCTGTTTCCTTCAGTGTTCCATTCACGTGACTCTCTCACCACTTGTGTCCCTGGATAAAGCAACAAATGTTCTTTCTCTTCCTCCGTAGTATTTACGTTGGGTATAGTCTGTACTAGTTGTTGCCAACCAGTCTCTCCACAGCTGTGAATGTTTGTAGCCGGTACCAGCTCTTAAAGTGATACTCACACTAAATGAAACAGGAGCTCATAATACAATAAACTCTTTCATTTTTGGACCAATCTTAAGTGCCTATTCAAGGCACTATACCATTTTCACACTGCACATGCAAAAGCTTGCAGAGCAATGTTTTGGAAATTAAGCAAGGACAAGCTTGCAGCTGTAGGTTCTGTTCCGAATTCTGCAGTCTGCAAATCATGTCAAGTAATGTGCTTAAAAATGCACCCTTGATAGATTGTGACACCCAGAGTTCAATAGAAGAAAATTTTAATAGAACACACAGCCAGCTATTTTGCACTGCTCTCTTGGAATAAGCTTCTTGACATTTTACCCATCCATCTCTTGAAATCAAGATGAAGTGCAGATCCTTAACAGCTCCATATCTTCTTTCTTTGGCTTGGCTTCACGGACGAAGATTTATGGAGGGGGTAAAAAGTCCACGTCAGCTGCAGGCTCGTTTGTGGCTGACCAGTCCGATGCGGGACAGGCAGACACGATTGCAGCGGTTGCAAGGGAAAATTGGTTGGTTGGGGTTGGGTGTTGGGTTTTTCCTCCTTTGCCTTTTGTCAGTGAGGTGGGCTCTGCGGTCTTCTTCAAAGGAGGCTGCTGCCCGCCAAACTGTGAGGCACCAAGATGCACGGTTTGAGGCGTTATCAGCCCACTGGCGGTGGTCAATGTGGCAGGCACCAAGAGATTTCTTTAGGCAGTCCTTGTACCTTTTCTTTGGTGCACCTCTGTCACGGTGGCCAGTGGAGAGCTCGCCATATAATACGATCTTGGGAAGGCGATGGTCCTCCATTCTGGAGACGTGACCCATCCAGCGCAGCTGGATCTTCAGCAGCGTGGACTCGATGCTGTCGACCTCTGCCATCTCGAGTACCTCGACGTTAGGGGTGTGAGCGCTCCAATGGATGTTGAGGATGGAGCGGAGACAACACTGGTGGAAGCGTTCTAGGAGCCGTAGGTGGTGCCGGTAGAGGACCCATGATTCGGAGCCGAATCAGTGCCATATCAGTGCTTCAAATATCATCGTTATATCTTGGGAGAGAGGATTAATATTCAATGCAGGATCACTTTAAATGAGTTGATCAGAAATTAAATAGTTCATCTATAGATATCATTTTGTTAAATATTCAACATTTCATCTGAAAGATTAGCAGTACTGGATTAATGATATTATTTATACTGTCTAGTTAAGCATCACTTGAGCTCTCCCAGAATGTGATATCTTCATGATTTGCTCTTCATCTGAGAAAAAAAAATGTTAATGCTGTTTCAACTACTGATAGATCCCTTGAGATCAGAAAGATTGGATTGCAATGACTGCTTGATGTGTTTTGATTTATGGATGTTATTTTTTTGATCTGTTTTTGACCTTGCGGTTTAAGAAGCATTATTTGGATTATTCGCTTTGACACTGGAAATAAAAAAAAACTGTTGTTTGAATCATTGATATATTTATTTTATGAAAATAACTGGTTAACTGTTCAGCATAAATTAATCCAATGCCACCCAGAGCAAAAAAAAAAGTAATGAAAACAAAAATAAAACTGCAGAATTTTGAGATGTGAGATTAAAAGAGAACACATTGGAAATACTCAGCAGGTTAGACAGGGTGTCTTAAAAGATAAATGGAGTTGAGGGATTCGGGTCACAGCTTTTCATCTGATAAAAGATAACAAACTGAAATGTTAACTGTTTCTCTCTCCACCTCTTCTGCCTGACCTGCTGAGTATTTCCAACATGTTCTTGCCAACCAGCACAAGGGGACTGGACTGCTATTCCATCCGCAGCCCTGAACAATGTCTTTCCCCCATTATTGCTCTGTTGTTATGACAGACTGTTTATCCTCAAAAAAATGTACACTGATTGAGACAGAATGGGGCTATTCATCCAAATGGATCATACTAATGATTAACAGAGCGATTCTATTCTTCCCATTCCTGTCTCATTTATCTGTGGTCTTGCAACTTGTTACGTCTTACATGCCAAAAAGCACCTCTTTGATTATTTTGTTACTTACATACACACATTGTGTGGTGCCGACAAACCTTTCAGTGCATCCTTTTGACTTTGAAAAGATCAAAACACTGAGTGGAAACTTGTGTGGCTTTGGTAAGAACATACAAACTCTACAGAAACAGAAGCCAAAGTCAGGATCAAGCAGAGGTCTCTGGATTATGATGTTGCAGTACTAATTGCTTCACTCCCTTCCCACATCGCAGACACTGACTTGGCTTTCTGACAGCATTCTCAAAACACATGGCTTCTCCATCCAAAAAGAATAATGTGGCTTGGGAGCACCATCATCTGGAAGAAATAACTCCCTTCCTCATTACCAGCCCAAAGCAAATGTGAGTGAATGTTCAGAGGGACTATAACAATTCAAGAAGCTGTCTCATGACCAATTTCACAAGTGTAATTAGTGATGGGCAATGAATGCTGAGCTTGCCTGCAAATAAAATGCTCAGTTACACAATCGAAAAGCTTAATTTAGATTTGAAACGTGGTACCTCAGTGTTTTTGCTGTCATGGTGCAAAAAAATATTGCTTTGTAGATAGCATCGCTGGCCTGAGCATGTATTCATTTTTAAAGCAGACCTTGGCTTGATAAAGAAATAATTATCAATTGATTATTTATCATATCAGTCTCTAGAGTTTTGCCATACAACTTGCAGCAAGACTGCACATCAGCCAGCTTTAGAAAGCAACAAATAGCACTGTTACAATGTTCATGTGTTGTGCTGTGTTAATAAAGGATGATGATTATTGCAAACTCAGAAATACTTTGATTTCATTGTCATGTCAATGTCTTTAGTAGTTTTCATTGTTTTTTTTATTTTCATTTGGCACAATTCCACATTGCTTCTGGAATTGTTTGCAACAAAATATCTTGCTGGTTGATGAAAGCATAACATAGAGGTTTTTAACTGTGGACTGAAGAGGAAGGTTTATGAGCAACTTAAAACGTGCTACTCCAGCGACACAATTACTGAGTGAGGAACAATTAAGTCACTATTGAAAAGATTTGTTATCAACTGTCAGAGAACCAACAGTTTCGACAATCTCTTTGGGTTTTTTCACAGAAAGTTCTGGCAGAGCAAAAATATTTTTTGCCGAGTTGTCCAGGATCGAGAAAGAAAAAAAAATGTTTTATTATCAAAGCGAAGTCATTTCATTTTTTATGTTTGTTGAAAAGGTGTACATTGCTGAAGATCCTTGATATACTGATTGAATTAAACTTGCATGCAAATGTACTTTTCAACCAATTTTCTTAACTGCTTTTCATTTATAAATCATATGTGATTAACAAGGTAATAATTTAATTACTGTAAATAACAGTATTTGTAGTGTTTTCTGAAATAATGCATCTTGATGGGACAGCAAATAATAGTTCAGGACAGTCTACATGGGCTGAAGGAACTGTCTCTGTGTTCTATGATCCAGGTAATTACAAGCATGTCCTTTCTGTAATGGAACAGATGTTTTCAATGAATGTCATTGTTTGAAGCTAGAAGTATGAATATGCCATTTGATGGAAAATTGATCAGTTTTGGAAGATGGTTGAACCAAATATAGTATTGAGCTAAGTTTGAGCATGTGAGGAAAAGGGGACTTATATCTGCGCCCTCTGAATAAAATGATGTAACCGATCAGGCAGACATGTAACTGGTTATCAGATTTCAGTTAGGTCCTTATCTCATGCCCTTGCAATGATATTGTTTCCACCTGTTTTAAATAATGCCATTGATTATATTGTACATAGTTTGATGTACAATCAGACACAATGTTTATTGGTGATGGTTGCAGTGGTTGGGAAATGCAGAGATATTTCTGATATTAATGGTGTGCGACCTGGATTTTTAATCCAAATTTTCTTGAGAGAAGGCATTGTTATTGTGTGAGATGCCTGCACAAGCAGAAAGGGAGTGAGATCAGAACATGGTTTGGGTGTGAGTTCATTGATAAGAATCAGGAATGGGAGCATGGTGTACCAGACCTTTGAGGGTAGTGATCAGTGCATGACTTGGTTCATGCAGTTTCCTGTGGATTGGATTGGGAAGAAGAGTCACAGTTGAATGAAACTTGGAATGAGTTGGGAAAAAGCTTTGCCTGGGAGTCATGTGAAATATTGCTTGAGGTTTATTTCACTGGTGGTCCCAAGCAGAGCTGGAAAGATAGTTAAAGTGGGTTAACTCTTCCACTCTTAATCAAAACAGAATTTATTTAGGGATATTGTGCAGTAACAGGCCTTTATGGCCCATGAGCCCATGCCACCTAAATACATCCTATTAACTTACCAATCCTATATGCATTTTGAATGTGGGAGGAAACCAGAGCACTTGGGGAAAACCTATGCAGATGCACGGAGATCTTACAAACTCATTACAAACCTTACTTCTGTCAGCATTCACAGGCACATTGACTACAACTATGAAATCAGGCAGTAAAGCTGTCAAAATTGGAAGAAGGAAGTCTCATTTTTACAATGAACCTGCCTCTTGAGTGAAGGTTAATTGTCTGTCTAACATATCCAGCTAAACATCATATTTTTTTAAAAAAAGATGAATTACCATAAAAGCTCTATGGCCCAGCCAGTATGAGAAGTGAAAATTGAATCTGCATTTTTTGAATTCAGGTAATTAACATATTGTTAGAGAAGGAAAAGTTTGGGATGAATCCATATATTTGTGACATGAAATTCAAAAGCCATCCCAAAGAGGATTCAGAGGTGAAAGTGAACAGGTGTTCTTGAGTATTGCTTGAGAATTATAGGAAATCATGAGAAAAAATCCTCAGGTGCTTACAAATTTGGCTCTTCCCACCTTTGACTTTGATAACTTCTTGTGAAAGGACATTTAGTCAAGCCAAGATTATTATCATCTGATTGCATGAGTACAACCTTACAAAACTGTGTTCTCTGGTCATCTGTACAAAACACACAGGCACACAACCAGACATAAACACATACAGACATATGCGGGACAAGTATTCATATGTACAAATAAATATTTATCTCGTGAATATGAGAGCCTTGGATGGTTATTGTGAGCAGTTCCTTTGGTCATTCAGCATTTACACTGCCTATGGGAAGAAGCCTGTTTCTCTACCTGGTGAGCTGGCTCTGATTCTCCTGTATATCATTCATGCCCAGAGCAGTTGAAAGATGTTTGCAGTGTGGAAAGAGTCCTCAATGATTTTGGTGTGTACTCTTCAAACGACGACCTCAGTAGATCGCATCAATGAGGTGGGGTGGGGGGGAGGGTGGGTGGGAGCAGGGAGGGAGATTTCAGTGATCCTCTCTGCCACACTTATGGTTCAATGGATCGACCTCCAGTCTATTTCTCTGCAGTAATCATACCACACTGTGATGCAGTCTATTTCTCTGCAGTAATCATAACACACTGTGATGCAGTCAGCCAGGGAACTCTTAATATAGCTCCTGTAGAAGGTTGACATAGTGGTGGCTGGTAACCTTGCCTGCTTCAATTTTCTCAGAAAGTGCAGTCACCGTTGAGCCTTCCCGACATGTGAAGAGATATGTGTCCACAATAGGTCTCCAGTTAAGTGGATTGCAAAGAACTTTGTGGTTTTTTTTCTCTCTCCACCAGACAATTATTAATGCATAGTGGAGGGAGGTCATTCCTAGTCCTCCTAAGATCCATGATCATCTCTTTCATCTTGTTCACATCAAGACTTAGGTTGTTACTCTCACACCATATC
This sequence comes from Narcine bancroftii, assembly GCF_036971445.1. NCBI lineage: Eukaryota > Metazoa > Chordata > Chondrichthyes > Torpediniformes > Narcinidae > Narcine > Narcine bancroftii. The sequence goes on along the minus strand of NC_091469.1, from coordinate 17,006,026 downwards.
ACAAGATTTTCCACCTCTTCCCTGTAGTGCGACTCATCGTTATTGCTGCCAACTCCTGTTGTGTCATCTGCAAACTTGATGGCACTGTTGGAGCTGGATCTGACAATGCAGTCATGGGTCAGTAGCTTGAGCAGGAACAGAGCTCTGAGATGTACCAGTGCTCAGCGCGATGGTGCTTGACATTCTGCTACTGACCTGGACAGAATGTGATCTTTCCATTATGAAGGCCAGAATCCAAATACAGAGAGGAACTTTGAGTTTCACGAGTCTCCAGGAAATGATCGTATTAAATACTGAGATGAAGTCAATGAACAGCACCCTGTCATCTGAGGCGTTATTCTCCAGGTGGGACAGGACTGAGTGAATGGACAAGGTTATAGCTTTGTAGTGGAACCTTTTCTTCTCTAGGTGAATTGAAATGGGCCCAGTGTCTTTGGGAGGTGTACTTTGATGTGTTTCATCATCAGACACTTGAAGCATTTCATAATGGTGAAGATCACTGCCACAGGGCAATAGTTATTGAAACCTGTTATTGTCGCCCTCTGTAAAGGTTAAAACCTTGTGTTTTTGATTTTTTATTATTTTATGACAATCCCTTTAAAGATAATTTTTTTTTAGTTACCATAGTTACTATGTCATAATATCCAGGCGTACAGAGAGCTTGCATTCACCCTTTGAAGAACCATAGAGGAGGCGTAGGCATTGAAATACTTTTCTTTGAATTCATCGTATTATCTTGTCATCTTATCTTATTACTTTTAATTATTTCTTATATTGTTATGTCTTTAAATATAATTGAATGCTTTGTTAATTCATCGTTGTGAAAATCTCAATAGAAAGTTATGCAAAATGGTTATACTAATGAATTAAAGGTTACATAAAGCTGCAATTAATGTTTTGTTTATTGGAGTGATAAGATTGTTGTTCAGAATATCAAAGCTTATGTTTCTTAAAAAATTACATATTTTGAAATTGGGAAATAGGAAAGATATGGAAAGTGTCATCTACGTATTTATTCAAAGAAAAGTAAATTGTAAATTTTGTTTGGAAGAAAGGCTGAAATAACTCAATTTGTTTAAGAATTTAAGCATTTAAGCTTTAAATAAAATCTGTAAGAAGATTCTAGAAGCCAGAAGCCTTTGTTACAACATGTTTGTCTGTGATTGCACAGTTTAAATCGAATAAGCCTTGCTGGACACCTAAGAGAGCTAAAAACCATTGGCAGGAAGCCTTGAAGAAATGTTTTTAGAAGTTGTATAAACAACTGATAAGAAAACCAGTTTATGACATACTACAGAAAGATACACAAGATACAAATTTGTTTACAGGTTCAGTTAGCAGGCAAAAAAACAGGCTGCAGTGGGAAGAATCCATGATGGATGAGAAGAAGTCTCTTCGGGATTTAAACCTTGAGCAAACAGCTCCCCTCACAAAGCTGTCTGATCGTGAGTGGAGCCAGCAAGGTGGACTGACAATGCTTGGCAGGAGGTAGGAGCCAGCCACCAGTGAAGAAACGGCTTCAACTACCAAGCAAGAAGAGGACATCAAGGCACTGCAGGCCTCACTCGCTGAGTTAAATGTTAGTGGAACTGAAACAGATGAAGGTACAATACAAGGCCCCACTGGTGCTGTACTGAATGAAATGCTAAAAGATAGAGACTCAATCAGCAGTATCTGAATGTTCATATGTGAATCGTGATGATAGTCTCTCCGAGGTTATGAGCGTAAGAAGATCTTCAAAGTCTTCAAAGGCATCTAGAACAAAATGCAGCTTTGCTTGCTTCACGCATATCAGCTATGCATGCTAACACGCAAACAGACTTGACTACTGTCTGTGCACAATTTGAGTGGATAGCAAAAAGACATGCTTTAGAAGATCAGGAAGCTGAAATGAACAAACAACAATTCCAGAGCAAGAAGAACAAAAAAAGATTATTGAATTGGGAAAAGGAAAACCTAGATCTTGAGGAACAATATGCTATGAAGATGGCCAGAGTAGCTCAGGCATCCACAAGACCTATCACTCAAAGTGAAATACGACAGGAGCCACCAGCATGTCAATGGGTACTACAGCCACAAGAAGCAAGTATACACGAGCAAGGAGTCACGGGTGGTCCTGCTAGAGCTCAAATGTCAATGACTAACTCTGTGGAAAGGGCTAGTGAAATTCTATCCTTTCTGAGTGCACAATTTAGGAATCTTCCCAAGAGGAGAACATTTCAACCAGTTTCAACAATGCGAGTTTATCATACTCAACAATTGATGTCTCTTTGTGTTGCTGAAGAACCAGTGATAAGTCAAGGATCCCCACCAATGCCATTACTTACATACCAAGGACCAACACCTATGGCATGAGTTGAAGTTTAGTCCATTCACCACAAGTCAACCAGTCGTAAGCCATGGTGGACAAGACAATGTATTATCACTCATAGCAAAACAAAATGAAATTTCTGTTATGTTAAGCAGCAAAATTCATATGGTTTACCTAAGAATGACTTTTCAGTTTTTAATGGAGATCTATTACAATATCTGATTTCATGAATTCCTTTGAACATCACATTGAAGGTAATGCTAAAAATGTCAAAGATCGTCTGTATTACTTGGAGCAGTATACTGGAGGACAGGTGAAGGAATTAGTCAAAAGTTGCCAATATATGGATCCAGACCAAAGTTTTAAAAGCGGAAAAGAATTATTTCATTATTATTATGGCGATGGACATAAAATCGCAAGGGCCCAAGGTCAAGATTATTTCTTGGTCAGCAATAAAATTTGAGAATGCAAAGGCTTCACAAGCATATGCACTTTTTCTGAGAGGATATTGTAATGCAATGGGAAGTCATGTACATTTACAAGAGCTGAATTTGCTTGCTAATTTGATGATTATTGTCAACAAATTATCTTACAAGCTGAAGGACTTATGGAGAACCAAAGATGCAGAGCTTAAAATGATTTCCAGAAGGGACACCACTTTTGAGGATATGGTACAATTCTTAGAATGGCATTTGTATGTTTATACCATACCAGCATTTGGAAATATTAAGAATACTTCAATAGTTCCTAAAGATGTAAAGAAGTCTAAATCATTGTTTCAACAGAAACCAAAGGGAAGTATCTTTGTTGTTGCTGTGTCAGTTACAAGCACAAGAAAGAACAAGGAAATGATGGAAAAAGAAGATCAGACTACTCAGGAAAGCTGTTTGTCTTGCAATGATAAACATGCTTTAGAAAAATGTTCACGATTGGAGAAAAAGTCGTATGATGAGAAATTAACCATTTTAAAGAAGAATGGAACGTGTTTTGGTTTCTTGTGTATAGGACACATCAACAAAGCTTGTAACAAATGACTCAGTTGTGATTATATGCAGTTGAAAACATCCTAAGTTACTGCACATTCAATGAAATAAAATCGAGAAAGGTGTCAAACAATCTGAATCCAAGACTAACGACACAGTCAAAGAGAATACTTCGGTTTCTGTTCAGACGAACAGTCTTACTGGGGCCAGTAACAAAGCTCTTTCGATAGTTCCTGTACAGATTAAAACTAACAAAGGAAGTTTCATACTGAGGACCTATGCATTTCTTGATCCAGGAAGTACCGCATCATTTTGTACCATTAAATTGATGAATAAACTTCATGCTAAAAGATCACAGATCTTGTTGAAGACAATGAATAATGAAAGGAATATTGAAACTAATATAGTTTCAGGTTTACAGATTGCTGGATTAAATAGCAATTAATTTTGCAATTTTCCAGGTGTACATACTCAGAAGACTATGCCTGTGAATAAGGAGAATATTTCATACCAGGATGATATCAAAGAGTGGGATCATGTAAAAAACCTTTGCTTACCCAAGAATGATGGCAAGATCGGGATGTTAATTGGATTTGATGGACCAAAAGCTCTTGAACCTCTAGAAATCATAAGGAGTCAAAATGATAGACCTTATGATGTGAGAACGTTGCTTGGATGGACAATTAATAGACCATTATGAGAAAAAATGAATAATGATCAGGAGTTGTTGAATGTAAAAGTCAACAGAATTTCAGTTGTCAAACTTAATGATCTATGGGAGCAACAGTTTTAAATTAATTTCCCTGAATGTCGCAAAGATATTCAAGAACCTTTGAAGGAGGACAAGCAGTTTCTGAATTTAGTTTCAAATTCTGTTAAACATGTTGATGGTCATTACTTCAAAAGGAAATTAGTTGGACATTTAATCCACCCACAGGATCACATCATGGAGGTGTGTGGGAAAGAATGATTAGATCATTCCATTTTATTCCATTTTGAATAATCAAATAGTGAATGATGACAATCTTCAAACAGTATTGTGTGAGATTGAAGCTATTTTAAATAATTGTCCATTAACAAAAATTTCTAGCAATTCAAATGACATCGAGGCACTTACTCTTATTTCTTAAATCAAAACCTTTAATGCCTCCAGGTCAATTTCAGAAAGAAGATAGCTATGCAAGATGCAGATGGAGGAAAATACAGTTTATTGTGGATTTATTTTGGAAAAGATGGATTAAAGAATATCTTTCTTTCTTACAAGAAAGACAAAGATGGTCTAAAGTTAAATGTAATTTTGTGTGCAGAGACATTGTAATTATTATGGATGTTTCTACACCAAGGAATTCTTGGTTGCTGGGACGAATCATGGAAACAGTTCTGGACAAGAAAGTTTTCATTCAGCAAGTGCGCATTAAGACCAAGACGGGTCATTTAAATTGACCTGTTACTAAAATCTTTCTTTTGCAAGAAGCAAAAGGTTTTGATTTCTAATTTTATATTTACCATATTTAGTTTTGATTCAATAATAGTAATTATTATGTATTAATCATTTATGTCTATTATAATAATTATGGGGCGGAATGTGAAGGTTAAAACCTTGTGTTTTAGATTTTTGTTATTTTTGTGACTATCCCTTTAAGGACAAATTGTTTTTTGTTGAGTTACCATAGTTACTATGATGTCATATGTCATAATATCCAGCAGTATGGGGAACTTGCATTCAGTCTTCGAAGAGGCATAAGCATCAGAATACTTTTCTTTGAATTTGTTGTCTTACCTGGTCATCTTATTAGTTTTAATAATTTATTATATTGTTATGTCTTTAAGTATAATCAAATGCTTTGTTAATTCATCGTTATGAAAATGTCAATGCGAAGTTATGCCAAATGGTAATATTAATAAATTAAAGGCTACATAAAGCTGCAATTGCGAAGTTTGGTTTATTGGAATGATGAGATTGTAACTCGGAATATCGAAGCTTACGTTTCTTAGAAGATGACATATTCTGAAATTGGGAACTAGGAAAGATATGAAAAGTGTCATCTACAGCCTCTTTGGTACCAGAATGATGGTAGCTACCTTGAAACTGATGGAGACAATGGACTGCTGCAGTGAGGTATTGAAGATTGTCGGTGAAGACCTCTGTCAATTGGTCTGTGCAGTCCTCAATATCTGACATGTATGTTGTCTTTTTGTTTTCAATTTACACATAATGCACAGTAATAGGCCATTTCAGCCCATGAGTCCGTAGTGCCCAACTTTCACCCAATTAACCTACACTCCCGGTATGTTTCAAAAGAGGGGAAGAAACCGAATGCCCCAAGGAAAACTCACACAGACACAGGGAGAACGTACAAACTCCTTACAGACAGTGTGGAATTCAAATCCTGGTCCCAATTGCTGGCACTGTAAATGCATTGTACTAACTACAACTCCAATTGTGCCAACCTCTACCTTGTGTGCGTTCACCTTCGATAGAGTTCTCCTCATCTTGTCTGTGGCCATGCGAGGAGACACGGAGCTTTCTCCGGCGTCATTCTGTAATTTTCATCAAACCTTGCATAGAACATGTTCAGTCTGGGTGGAAGGGAGGCACCATTGTTTTTAACATGAAAGGTCGACTTGTGATTTGTTATAGTCTTGATCTCTTGCCCTGTGTGCCTCATGTTGCAAGTGTCACTCAGCTATTTGTGGATCCTCTGTGCATATCCCCATTTTGCCCTCTGGATTACATGCGAGAGTTCAGCCATGGCTGATCTTAGTGCTATCTTGTCAGCTATCCTGAAAGCAGCATCACTAGCTCTGAGATGTGCCCAGACTTGTGCATCCAACCATATTTTCTTGTTTAGCTCTGGTTGTGAAGCATTTGATCTCAGTGTTATCCTCACTGCAATTGGTGATGTAGCTAGTCACTGAGCTTATGTACTCCTTGATGTCTACATGACCATTGTAGATGGCCGTCTCCCTAAAGAATCTCCAGTGCATGGTCTCAAAGCAGCCCTGCACATCCTCCTCCAGACACATCCTGATTTCCCTGCGAATTAACTTCATTCATTTTGCTAACGGTTTGTAAGCTGGGATTAGCAGAACTGCTATATGATTTGTGTATCTAAGGTAGCTTTTTATGTACCAGGGATATTGGAGTGCACCTGATCAAGGGTGTTCTCTCCTCTGTTAGCGAAGTTGACATGCTGTTTAAAAACATGGAAAGACTGCTTTCAGGTCATGTGGTACAGTAATGGTAGTGTCAGGGTGGGATGTCTGGGTTTTGCAGATGGCACCTTAAAGCTTATTCATTGCAAAACCATCATTAGCCAAAGGTGGAATGTAAAATGCAGTAATCAGCTTGGCCGTGAATTCCCTGGGCAGGTAGAAGGGACTTCAATGCACCCTCTGGTACTCTATCTCTGCTGAGCCAAAGTCTTTATAACAGAGACATTTGTGAACCAGTTTTCATTGATGTAAATACACAAACCCCCTCCTTCAGTCTTGCCAGAAGCAGAAGTATCTCAGTCTGCCCTGAGGGAAATAAGGCCATCGAGCTGGATTGCTGAGCCTGGAACAGAGTCCTGGAGCCACCTTTCTGTAATCACCAGAGCACAGCAGTCCTGCAGTTCCCTCTGGTTCATATGCAGTCTCTGGTAATTTATTGAGACATTTGCCATGGACCATAGATTTGCCATGATCAATGATTCCATTGATCAGCAAAGAAGAACCCTTAGTCGCTTTGAAAATTATTGCTTCAAATGATGCAGGTTTTTAATTATTTTATTTTTCTCTTTCATTCTTTAATTTTTATCTTCTGATGATTATTTATTTCATTTATTTGTTCTCCTCCAGCATTAAATAAACCCCTATTTCCAAATTCTAATTGAAATGTGATTGAGTAAAGGAATGATCTATTGTAACTTTATTGTGTTGAAATTGACTATCAGTGCTCCCACCTTCTTGGATTGAGTCATTCTTTGGCAACATTCCAAGAAGCAACTCTTAACCCATTTTCAAAGCAGCCATTTGCTCTGAATCTTCTTTCCAATTTTTTTTTCTTTGGCTTGGCTTCGCGGACGAAGATTTATGGAGGGGGTAAAAAGTCCACGTCAGCTGCAGGCTCGTTTGTGGCTGAAAAGTCCGATGCGGGACAGGCAGACACGATTGCAGCGGTTGCAGGGGAAAATTGGTGGGTTGGGGTTGGGTGTTGGGTTTTTCCTCACCTCACATTCCAATTTATAAGTACATTATTAAACAAATATGCGAGTACAGTATTGTTGCTATTCAAGATGGCAAAAGTATTCCACCCAAATGCATGTTGTTTTCACAGAGGAATGGTGATCAGATAACACACTCAGGTTTAGTTAGTGTCAAAATTGGATTTCCAAGGTGCATTAGAGTTAAAGTTGCCTTCACTATGGAAGTATAGTGGATTCACACTGAGTTGTATGCAGTAAATCAGGTGAGCTGACTGAGGAATAAAGCAGTATGAAGCTAACTCTTCCAGGGACAATCATTGCATTTCACAGCTTGTGCAGCAATTGTTGGCAAGGATTTTCAAAATCTAATTCTGTGCCTCCTTCCTCCTCTTCTTTGGATAGTGCACAAAATAAAAGGTCAAGATTCAAAGTCAAACAAAAG